>NC_089591.1:51232089-51438282 GCF_019320115.1 Miscanthus floridulus | reverse complement strand
GAGGACCAATATGCCGTCGCCGGACATCCGGCGCAGCGTCTCCCTGCCGCGCGGGAAGAACCTTGTTGCGTGAATCTAGCTAGTTTCGTCAGCCAGGCATTCTTTCATTGGTTCTTTGTTATCCTGTGGTCCGATCCGTATGTAGGCTCTACGGCTGTGTAGAACACTTCATCAGGATGGCATCACACAAGTCTGTCGAGTTGTTTCCACGAAGCTCCCGTGAAAACACAAAGTTTACGTTCTTATGCGCGATGTAAAAATGTAGGGGTTAATGTTGTACTACAGCATCTCGATCCAGTGGTGATTGAAAAACTGAAGGCGCTGCTTCCGTATCAATTTTGTTCTTATATTGTTAATAGCAATATATATGCGTTGCAACGAAAAAACTGTCAAAATAATTAATGAAAAAGACGATAAGAATGGTATTTATCAATTTATATTTATGCTTGATCCTCTCTATAAAATTTCAAATCTATAATTTATTTATGATGACCATAAAATCTATAATACTACCTCTATTCCATTTTATCCCGCACAGCATATCAAGATTCAAACTTTAAAAACTTTTACCAAGAATTAGACTAATAATTTTTAACTATTATAATACAAACTTTATGTGATTAGATTTGTAAGAAATTATACTATCCAATGATTATAAGTTTATAAGCATAAACAATATAATATAAAGCAAATGAAATTGTCAAAGTGTAATATAGGAAACCATATCATTCTAACTTACGCCAAATAAAATGGAACAGAGAGAGTATACGTTAATGTTAGCAATAATATAACAATGTATCTATATTGAATTACAATATAATCCTGATAGATTTTTTCTCTGATTCCAAAGCACATAAATATTTCATAACTTTAATTTTTCATACTATATATCCATGTGTTATTACAATTAAATATTGAGTTTCGTGACTTTTTTAGGGCCCATAAAAATATGTAATTTTAATATAGGATTAAAGTTAACAAGGAGTTAGTTGCTGATATATCAAGGGTTGGTTTGTCCGCTGATTATTACTAATGAGACCTCTCTCAATTTTCTACAAAATAGTCCTTGTCGGGGTTTACATAGATACATTTATTTAGACTGAGTTTGACAACAAAGTGCTTAAGATTTCAGTTCACGATTTGATTAGGATATGTTTATAATAAGGATGTTTCGACAAATAAAAGTACATCAACAATTTAGTGATGTAAATCTTTGTTTTCAATGACAGCTCAATGGTTTAGAGACCCATAATATTGTATTTATTATTTGCGTTTACTATATATAAGACAAAAAAACATCAAGCGAAGGAATGGACAGAAAATCAGTTCAAAAACCAAGGGAAACAAAGGATAAAAACACAAAAATAAGAGAGAAAATGGAAACAACTATCAGTGAGAAAAACCAGAAACAATCAAACAAAAAAAGTGAAAAAATAAGTAGAATGGTAAAAAAAATGAAAACAAATCAGAAACATACAAACCAAGGATAAGAAAAAACAGAAACAAATCGAAAATGTGAAGGAGGCGAAAAAATACAAGACAGAAAATCGGTCCCAAAACCGGAGCGGAGAGAGAAATGAAAACAACTTTTAGAGAGAAAAATAGAAACAACCAAAAAATCCAAAAAACGAGCACAATGGTAAAAAAACAAAAATAAATTTAAATTATAAACTTGAAAGCCAAGCATAACAAAAAAGAAAACAAATCGGAAACGTGGAGGAGAAAAAAAATGCAAGGCAGGGTACAAGATGAAAAAATAGGATAGAAATTTTGCATCTATAATATTAAATTTCCTCTGTTCCATAATAAGTGTACTTCTAGAGTTCAAAATTTATCCAAAATAAGTGTAATTCTAGGTATGGCACTACTAACTCTAACTCTAGTTGTCTTTTTTACTTTCTCTCTTCTCTAGGTGCACCTGTAAATTTTTTCACTAACATTGGTCTCTTCAACTAGAGTAAAACATAGAATTATGAAACTAAATATAGACTAAAACTTAGCCCCGATCACATCGGATGTTTGGACACATGCATGGAGTATTAAATATAGACTAATTGTGAAACTAAATGGTAGATTGAGACTAATTTGTGAGATGAAATTTTTAATTCTAATTAGTCCATGATTTGACAATGTGGTGCTACAGTAAACATGTGCTAATGATGGGTTAATTAGGCTTAATAAATTCATCTCGCGGATTGCTGAGGACTCATTTAATTTGTTTTATTATTACTATCAAAACACTCGATCTGACACCCCTAAACTTTAGCTCCTAGATTTAAACATCCCCTTAATTTAGAGCGGAGGGGTATATAATTTTGAAGAGGCGCCAACGATGATAACGACAAATGAAAATAAATAATAAATATCCCTCTAGCCCTACCCGCTCTGTGGGGGGTCCTAGGGTCCGATCGATCGGACAGTAACCCCGTGTCGCAATTTTTCTTGCCCTTTCCCGCCCGCCCACGACCTCAGTTATTTTTTCCCACCCTTTCCCCCCGCCCGCGATCCCACACCTCTATTTTTTACCGCCCACCCGCGGTCGCACTTGCTGTCGTAACTCCGTGCCCACGGAGATAATTTCCCACGTCTATAATTTTTCTTGCCCGCAAACTATTCCAGGTGCTATTTTTTCATCTAAAGAAAAATAACAAATATTCACAAAATACTCCTACCACTACAACATATTAATGTTTGTGGTAAATATAAAATATTTCCATTATTAAACCATATCAAATTAAAAAAATATATCACACACCATCTTCATATGTACTATATGAATACTCAAAATAATCATGGAACATTAAAACATAACTAGAATATCACATATATACTATATGAAACATTACAAAATATAACATAGAACATCACATCTATACCACGTGAACATCACAAAATATATCATAAAAGATCACATAATATATCATAGAACATCATCGTATACTACGTGAACATCACATGTATACTACGCGAACATCATAAAATACACCATAGAACATCACATGTATATCACGTGAACATTACAAAAAAATATCACAGAACATCACATGTATAACACGTGAACATCACAAAAACATAGAACACCACATGAGTACTATATGAACATCAAAAATATCATTGTCGAGGACCAATACTAGGGTATCCGAAGAAGAGTTAATAACCATCAACATTGACTCGTTTGAGCAGTCAAGAGCGTGACTACAACTCCAATCGACCTCTGAGGGTTGGCTCCGCCTCGCCTGACACCGAGACCGTGAGCTCTGTCTTGTCCGACCCTAAAGGGTGGCTAAGCCTCGCCCGACATTGAGGCCGCGGGCTCCGCCTCGCCCATCCCCTGAGGGTTGGCTTTGCCTTGCCCGACACTGAGGCTGCGGGCTCCGCCTCGCCCGAACCCTAAGGGTTGGCTCTGCCTCGCCTGACACCGAGGTCGTAGGCTCCGTCTCGCCCGACCCTGAGGGTGGCTTCGCCTCACCCGACATCGAGGTCACGGGCTCCGCCTCGCTCGACCCTCGACGGTTGGCTCCGCCTCACCCGACACTGAGGCCGCGGGCTCCGTCTCGTCTGACCCCTGAGGGTGGCTCTGCCTCGCCTGACCCCCGAGGGTTGGCTCTGCCTCGCCCGACCCTTATGTTTGGGCTCTACCGCGCCTAAGCCTTAGGTTCGCGCTCCGCCTCGCCCGGCCTCTAGGGAGGAACTCCGACTCGCTTGACCCTGAGGCCGGGGGTTCTGTCTCGCCTGACGAAGGCCCATACCATCGCCAACCACTCTAGGTCCAAGCGTATGGTCCTGAGTCAAAGCTCTGACACCAGGGAAGAAACTAGCACACCTCAATGTAGCCTGCGACCCATGATGGGACATACCAGGGGTTCATATCAGGAACAACATCGAGCGTACCGGTACTGCTCTGCCTAACCCCCGTACGAGCACTGATGGGCGTGTTAGTTTGCCACGATGTCCGCTAGGACGAAGTGGAGCGCCATGACCGGCAGACAACGCCTGCACATGGCGCTAGTGACGGACAAGGCCGCGACGGGAAGCTATCCCTATTGATGTCTATAGGGCCGGTGGGACCTACATATAGGAGAAGAAGGACCTGACGATCCTAGAGGACTTCTTCCTCTCGTTCTCTTCTCTTCCTTCACTGTAACCCATGCTTTCCCTTGACCTATAAAAGGGAAAGCATGACATCCCACAAGGGGCATCGAACAAATGAACTCATCACAACACACCATAGGAGACTCGAATCTGATCAACTCATCAAATCCCGAACATACAACCGAGCATGACCGAGCTCTCGGTACCTATTCGCTCCCCTCACCAGAGAGTTGGGACCTATCACTCTCTCGACCGTTTGTAACCCCTCCCACAAACTTTCAGTGCTAGTAACACGAGCAGCAGCAATGAACTAGATGTTGGGACATTCTGCCCGAACCAGTATAAACCCCGTGTCCTCTTAGCACACCATCCGAGCCAGACGCGCAATATTAGAAATTTACTTATTGGTGGCAACTCAAAACACCGACAGTTGGCATACCAGTAGGGGCCTTTTGCATGTCTCGACATCCACACCAGGCCTCTGATGGCTAATTGCAGTATCAGTTGGGTCCCAGGCACGCACATGTGCCTCAGGGATCTAGACTTCATCATCATGATGGAGGGAGAGCTGGTGCGGGCTCTCATTGCCGTCCAACCTCTCCACTCTGCTGGCCTCGACATGATCACCGAGGTGCTGGAGGAGCTATAGCTACGCGCACTAGAGGCCCGCGCCCTCAGGAGCGACCAGCCCCCTAACTTCGACTACGGGAGGTTAGAGCGCTAGCTCAGCGCCTTTCTAGGACCCCGACCATCCCGGGAGGACCTGCGCCTCCTCACTTTTTCATTTGCCAACATCATGACGCAGCTTGCTGGACGAGAGCCGTTATCTCTTGATACCTCATTCGGAGCGCCCCCGACAGTGCTCCCGTACAGGCCACACATGCGGGTCCTATGCATGAGTGTCTTGGCCCCCACCGTGACACGCGCGACACCCTCGACGCCCAAGGGCATAAGGCATCCTTAGAACAACTCTACAAGGACATGTTGGTCCACCAGGCGTAGCAAGGTGACAGGTCGCGCACTACAGTTCTGGTGCATGAGCGTTCTCAACCTCCACCACGATGCACGTGGCATCCTCGACGCCCGTAGGCATACCTATGGTGATGTGAGAAAGGGGGCTAGCCATGGCTACCACCCACATCATGTGGACGCTACGACAGCGGCGAGAGTACCGAAGCCCGAGCCCCAACTTGCCGAGACCTCAGGCTTTCGACCGATGCATCCTCAAGGGCAAGGTGAAGCGGGACAAGGATGCTGGCAAAGGCGCCTCCAACCATCCCAACAAGAAGAAGAACAAACAGCTATGCGAGGGCTCGCTTGTGGCCACTGCCAACCATAAGGGAGGCCGAAAGCCCGTCGGGTGTACCTCGAACCACTTCGAGAGGCTGCTCGAAGGGCCATGCTCGAACCATGCTTTCCCCGTCGAGCACCTATATAAGGACTGCGGCCTCTTAAAGCGGTTCTTGTGCAAGGGCTTCAACAAGAGAGAGCACATGAAGGAGACCAGCTAGATGAAGCGCATGACGTCCTCCTCCTCCGCTTGGCCAAGTACCAGCAAGTGTTGTGGCTGGTACCACGACCGTCGAGTGCAAGGTCGGGTCTTCAACGTCGGGGACCTGCTGCTCCGCTTCATCCAGAGCAACAAGAACCACCACAAGTTCTCTCCACCATAGGAGGGACCGCATGTCGTCACGAAGGGTGCTCTGGCCAGGCGCCTACAAGCTTAAGACCATCAATGGTTGAGGTCTTCGCCAATGCCTAGAATATCGAGCAGCTACGTCACTTTTACCCTTAATAAACGCACACTTTCTTTTATCAGTTTCGTTATCAACACCCCCAATCTTTAGGTGATGCCCGACCCCAGCAATGGTGGGGGGTTAGGCCTCACTAGGGGGCTAATAAGAGCGTATCTATCCAATAGACAGTCTCTGCGTCCGACCCCTTCTCACAATTAAGACCCAGAAGCGAAGTTTGTGGAAACAAACATTGAGTAAAACTGGTCGGACTATGAGAAACCTATGTCTCGACGGCTACGATGCCTTTGCTCACCAGCGTGATCAGAGTTTTTTCCGCACCCTGGGCTTTTTGGCCTTAGCCACGAAAAGAGTCGGTACGTGTTTAAGAGTCTATCTGCCTGGCAAACTTTTCTCCATGCCTGACCCCCTCTCATGTTGAGACCTAGAAGCTAGGGTTACAATAACAAACTCTGAGTAAAACTGGTCGGACTGCGAGAAACCTACGCCTCAGCGGCTACGGTGCCTTTGCTCACCAGCGTGATTAGAGTTTGCTCACCTGCACCCTGAGCTTTATGGCCTTGACTATGGAAAGGTTCGGAACGTGCTAACCTTTTCATATGAAAGGGGGAGAAGGGCTAAAAACTGTTTGGCCACAACAAAATCTAAGAGCTTATCCATTTATTACAAGTTCATCGCCTAACTTATCTTCCTAACCAAGTCTTTGGGCGGGATGTTCTTATCCCCTATCTCAGCAGGTAAGTCCTATCCCAGCAGGTAACACAAGTCGATCGGATGGCATGGCCGCTACCGAGAGACAGGTAGGGAGTAGCAGGATGCCCCACGTGGGTTATGCCGACCCCATCACAAACGACGGACCCAGACTTCACTCAAACATGTCCGGTAAGAGCTCCCTGAACCCATCACTCATGCCATCAAGATAGGTCCTACGCCAGCAGGTCGCCCTTTATTTACACACATTTTCTCTTATCAATTTTTCTATCGAGCCCCCGACCCCAGCAACGGCAAGGGGTCAGGACACGCTCGGGGGCTGGCAAGGGTGTCTATTCGGTAGACATCCTCGATGCCTGACCCCTTTCTCATGCTAAAAACTAGAAGCAAGGTGTGCAGAAACAAACACTGGGTCAAACTGGTCAGACTGCAAGAAACCTACGCCCCAGCGGCTACAACATTTTTTGCTCACCAGCATGATCGAAGTTCATTCCCCGTACCCCAAGCTTTAGCCTTTGCCTTCTCAGAAAGGGTTCGGAGGGGCCCACCTATGGAATCTCCATCGAAGAGAGGCCGACAGGTCGCCCGAGCCAGTCGAAGGGCTCGGGTCGCAGCCGAGAGACGGGTAGAGAGCAATGGAATGTCCCATGTAGGTCACACCAACTCCATTATGAACGATGGACCCGGACCCCACACAGACATATCTGGTAAAAGCTCTCCGAACCTATCACTCGAGCCATCGAGGTAACTTTACCAACCCCCACTTTACTTTTTAAGTACATGAGTATTCATTCATCCATTCTCATGCGTGCATTCAGACATCCATTCATACATTCATTCATACATTCATCTCATACATCCAAGTATTGCATATGCATTCATACATTCATTCATATATTCGTTCTTACATTCATCTCATACATCCAAGCATTGGATATGCAATTATTGTATCACAACGCTTCGCGTCATGTCACGAAGTGGTAGTCGTCTCATTCGACATGAGCGGCAACCGACCGAGGTTTGAAGGCCAGCCCATGAAGGGCTCAAGGCCCCCTCACGTCAAACAGAGCTAGGGGAGAAAAACTTAGATGAGCCCCAGCGGCCTTGCCTGACCCCGCTCAGAAGCAGACAGGGACATCTAGACCTTTCTTGTTTGATCCTAATCTTGAGCCAAGCCCATAGAATCTTCATCGAGGAGAGGCCAGTATGCCACCTAAGTCAATCGAACGGCTCAGGCATCTATCGGGAGGTGGGTTAAGGAGCAGTGGAATGCTACATGAGGGCTATGTTGACCCTGTCAGCGAATGGTGGATCCGGATTCCACTCGAATGTGCCCGTTAGTGAGCTCACCAAGCGTGACACTCGAGCCATCGAGGCAAGTGTCGTTAGCTCAGCCCCTTCAGTTGCGAAAACCAAGGATGGGGTGATGCATGAAATATGGCCGACCCCTACCAACCCCCACGGGGCTCGGGGGCTCGAGCCGCCTGACCCAAAATCAGGAGACCAGGGTTTGAAGCCGGCTCACGAAGGGCCCGAGGCTGCCTCACGTCGAATAGAGCCAGGGGGAAAACACAGATGAGCCCTAGCGGCCTTTGGCCGACCCACTTAGAGGCAGACAGGGTCATCTCGACCTTCTTGTTTGATCCTAACATTGAGCTAGGCCCATAGAATCTCTATTAAGGAGAGGTCAACAGGCCACTTGAGATGCTCTCCGAAGCGACACAGGCATCTGCCAGGAGGCAAGTTAAGGAGCAGTGGAATACCACATGAGGGCTATGCTGACCCCGTCGCAAACGATGGACCCGAATTTCACTCGAACATGTCCGTTAGTGAGCTCACCGAGCGCATCACTCGAGCCATTGAGGCAAGTGACGTTACCTCAACCCCTCTGGTTGCAGAAACCTGGATGGGGTGATGACCACAAAGATTAGCCAACCCTCGACCAGACCCCTGCTACACGTAGGGGCTTAAGGAAAGTTGGACTCGCAAGGAGACCGAACACGCGGTTGCAGAACGATGGCTTAGATCCTAGGGAGGGGGTATGGACGAAAGGAAGAGACACTTTCTCCTACTGGTTTCGCTATCCTCTCCTCAATCTTTAGGGACACCCAACCCCAACAATGGCATAGGGTCAGGTCTCACTCAGGGACTGATAAGGGTATAAATACACCCTTTCTAAAATAGTCACCATGCTCGACCTCTTCCTCACGTTAAACCTAGTGGCAAGTTCTGCGGAAATGAACAACTAAGCAAGGCTGGTCGGACTGCAAGAAACCTACGCCTAAGCGGCTACGACACTCTTGCTTACTAGTGTGATCAGAGTTTTCCTCCTACACCTTGGGCCCTACGGTCTTAACAAATGGAAAAGGTCAGAACACATGAACCTCTTTTCACACATAAAAAGGAAGGAAAAACAAATTCGTTCAAAACAAAATGACGAGTTTGTTTAAATGATACACAAGGGTTGGCACTTGTCCGCTAATTACAATAATGATCATCCGACCTATCTGACTAACTAGCCCCTCCGAGGGAGAACTATGTCTTCTACCCTATCCGCTAGGTCCTGTGAAAGGGGAGCCACCACCACTTCCATCTCCTCCAGCTTGTGGGCTTCATCACCTGGCGCGAAGCCGTGGCTCATCACCTCCAGGTCAATGTTGTCCCCATAATGACAACGAGCAATCATGAAGGATTGATTAATCTCGGTGTGAAGGGCATTCATTTTGAGCTGGCGCACCTTAGCCGTGATCTCGACAGCATGGGCCATGAGCGAGCTGATCCCCTTTGACCGCACCACCTCAAGGTCGTCACAGACCACTCTAAGGGTGGTGCTCAGGATACCGAGCTCATCGCTCGCCACCTAAAGATTCCTCCTCTCCTTGGCAAGGTCCATGGCTAGCCCAGCAAAGATGCTCTCGACCTCCAGCTTCTGGGCCGTCGCATTTCTGAGCTTGGCTTGGAGGGAGCTGACCTTCTGCTGTGCAGCGTCACGCTCTTGGCAGGCCTGATCACGCTCTCGAAGGGCCTGGTCGCCCTCCTCATGAGCCATGCCATGCTCTGAGTGGAGCCTCTTCATGGTTTGGAGCAGCTCATCCCACTCCTTGCGCAGTCGAGCGACCACTGCGGTGTCCAGACTCGTCCTTTTCTCCAAGGTCGTGAGCTTCTCCCTGGCCCCTAGCTTTAGCTCCCTTTCCTTCTTTACCTTAGCTAGAAGGTCGAGGATCCGCTGGCGGGTCTCGGCATCCTTCTAGAGCAGCTCATCCCGCTCCTTCCTAACCTTGGTGGCTTCATCATCGTCCCACCATGATCTCACCGATAGGGCCTCGAATGCCCTCTCGGCCTCGTCAGCATGCTGATGGGCCTTGGCCATCGACGACCAAAGACTGTCCGCCTCCTAGATGAGGGGAGTCAGCTCATCCACCCTCTGCTGGGTGGCAACAAGCTAAGTGGTCACCTCCCTGTGCAGCCGTGCCTCCTTGACGAGGCGGTTATAGGTTTCCTTCTGCTCATGAAGGAACCAAGACTTCTCCCGGCTGTGAGCGATAAGGGACTAAAAGGAGACGATGGTCAGAGTACAAAAAATATATAGAGAAAGAAAAAGACAAGAAGTAGGGTCAAGTGAATAACCGGCCAGAGGGAATGACAACGTCGTGCAAAGGCACCTCGGGCGTGGTCTAGGGCGTGACCCCGACGTCGAGGATCTCCCACTCCATACTCTCTGTGGCGTCATTGAGAGTGAAGAGCGTCGATGTTGGATCCTTCGGACTCACCGACCAAAGCAGGGGCTCACCCCGCATAGGTGAGTCGCTGCCCACCGATGTCAGGGCTAGGGATGGCTCCCCACCGGCTCTGATCACCGCCCCTTCTCGCCGTGACGTCCCCACCGGGACACTCCCTCCGGTGACGAAACGGGTCAGCGGTACGGACGCTGACTCCTCTCCCAGCACCATGACCTCCGGGGACCCCTCGGCCGCATCCCCCTCTGTCTGACCCACGCCAGACGTCGTCGCCTAGACCGCCAATGGCGCGGGTCACGCTAGTTCCTCAGGCGCCGCCACGATAGCGCTTGGCTATGACCCACCTATCATAGATGCCGCCACCTCCGCCTGTGTCGATGGGGTCCTAGCCGGCGGCGTCGTGCCCACCATGATCGGTGCCACGAGCGTGGTTGGCAGCCTCATCCGCCCCATCGTCGACAGCGGTATCACCACTATCGCCGGATGTTCCACATCCTCCGAAGGTGTCCCTTGAGCCCCCACGTCCGCCAGTCCCACCAAGGGCACGAGTACCACCATGAGCGCCGCTTGACCGGCCGGCGATGCGGTCACACTGGCATCGCTCCCGCCCAAAATGGACGCGACGCTAGCCGATGGCTACCGCCTTGCTTGAAGGGCAACACTCTTCTTTGGTGCTAGCGCTAAAGGATTACACTGCCTCTCGACGCTGCAAGAGACAAAAAGCATAAGTCATGATGAAATCTAACCAAAACAGGGAAAAATAGAGGAGCTAATAACTCACCTCCACACCATCAGGCGGTAGATATGTTTGGGGGGCAAACCCCTTGACCTTTGCTCCACCTCATCAGGGCATGGCCTTTTCGAGCCCCTTGGATCTTAGGGCACGACGGTAGAGCCACCCGCCTCCGCTGGCACCTAAGGTGCGGCAGTAGAGCCACTCGTCTCTATTGACTCCTGAAGGAGGCCGATGGTACATCCTGCCTCCGCCAGCTCCCCGGACGTACCCTCCCCTCCATGGAATGGGAAGGGTCCCAACTCCTACAAGGACGAATCGATACCTATCAGCGCATCCTCATTCTCCAAGATGTCCCACTCAACATCGTCGGCTACCTCAGCGTCGTTGTCATCATCATCATCGTCATCGCTGTCGGTGTCCTCCCCCCATTCCTATTCCTGTAGCTTTCGCTGCTTCTTCTTCCTCTTGTCCTCCTTCGCTTTTCTCAGCCGCTCGCCCTCGGCGTGATTCGTCGTCCTCACGGACGAATCCCTCGACAAAGGTGTCGGGTGGTCCATCAAGATGAGGTCCCTCAGCTGGTCCCGTCCCTCTCAAAGTTAGTATCAAGATTTCAGGAAATCAATTAAAGAGTAGGTATGAGGAGAGAAAACTTACGAAGATGACGTGGCCTGATTCTAGCCACATCGAAGGATGTCCCGGCACCGGGAAGATGAAATTGAGGGGGGTGTCCGCGTCATTCTACGAAAGCTCCATCGCTTTCTTGATGCATTGCGCGACCTCAGAGTGGGGGAGCGCTCCCTCGGCAAGCGTCGTTCCGTTGAGTGATGCCTTGGGCGCCATCGCGTATAGCGAGAGTGCGCGCATCATCAATGGCGCCACTCTCCTTGCGTGGTAGGCCCCAATGATGCCCGACCCCTTCAGGGCGTTCTCTTTGAGGATGTGGATGGCAGCGATGTGGTTCCGGATCTTCTTTTTGTCCTTCTCCGGGACGCCCCACTTCTTCCATGACTCTAGGGCCTCTTTGATCAGGCGTCCGGTGAACTCTAGCAGAGGGGGGTGGCATTGTTCTTGAGATAGAACCACTGCGAATGCCACCCCTTGTTAGATGTCGACAGCCGCATTGGCGGGTACTCGTCGACCCGGTTGTTTCGGAGTTGGATGCCGACGCACCCCATCACATGTGTAGCTCCTGCCTGCCGCCTTTCTCCCTCTTCTTCTAGAGGGTGATGGCGAAGAAATACCTCCACAGATCGAAGTGAGGGTTGATCCCTAGGAATCCCTCGCATAGGGCAGCGAATGCCGCCATGTGCTGGATCCCGTTAGGGTTGAGATGCTGTAGCTCAATCTTGTAGTAGTGTAGCAGCCCCTAGAGAAATCTATGGGCAGCGGTCGCGAACCCACGCTAGTGGAAGTGGGTGGACGACACTATATAGCCATCGGGCGGCGATGGCAGATCCTCCTCACCGGGCAGCAGCCACTCCTCAGCCGAGGTCTACGCACGAAGAAGACCGCGATGGATGAGGCCCTCCATACACTGGAAGGTGATGTCAGAACGACACCACAGATCTATTGAAAGAGGGGACGGTTGGATGCGGGCCTGATGGTGGCGAGGATGCGAAGACGGGGAACCCTAGGCGATTGGTGGTCGTGGTCGTGGCTGTAGGGGAATGGATGAAAGGTATGGAACCCTAGGGGCGAACCCTTTGGTTTTATAGGGGGCGACAGAGGCGAGGAAACCAACTATCCGCCTTGATCTCTACGCCTACCACGATCTACCACAATGTCCCACCGTGGGACGTGCACATGCAATCTCTATCCGTGCCCTCAAAAAACTCATCGGACGTTTCGCCTCTCCGGACGGGCCACGACTTAACACGAGTTTGCAGGTCGGCCTAGGAGTTTGCAGGTCAGCCCATCGACGGGTTCCACAACCGCTCCAGGCACCTTCAGGGCGATAGGTGGAAAGGGATGGGCCCCGCTAGTGGCCAGTACCTGGGCGTATGAGCGCCGCGGGCATCCCGGTCCACGATTGAGTCTCGGCCGGTTACGATCCATGGTTTTTCTTCAAAGAAAGGTGCTTAACCCTTAGGACTGGTCGAACGGACCTAAGAACTATATGGATTGACCGCTGAGAATCTAGGGCCAGTCGCTAAGCTGACCCAAGCCGGATCTCCACAAACGGGATGCCGAGGGCCCCAGTCAGACTAACCCATTAAAACAGCTCACTGGATGCCATGATTCGTCCTTAGAGAAAAATCATGGTACAGCTCGACCCCTCCGTTTTTATCAGAAAAAACGCTTGAGAGAAGACAATTGCAAAGATGAACCGATCCTCGACCAGGCCCTGCTATGGGAGGGGCTCGAGGAAAGGGAATCACCATCCTCAGGTCACATTGTGGGCGATAAAAGAAGGCCAAGGCCTTCAGAGTCCTCCCGTTCGAAAAAGCATCTGAAGGAGTATTCTACTCCTCCACAGGCTTGGGGGCTACTGTCGGGGACCAATACTAGGGTACCCAAAGGAGAGCTAATAACCATCAACATTGACTCATCCGAGCAGTCAATAGTGCGACTACAGCTCCAGGATGTATGACAGCCGCAACGCCAACAAAGTTCACCGCCGGCCGATGACAGGCATCCCCTCTAATGTTACTGGTATAGAGCATAGTCTGATAGTTTGCACTGCTCCTCTGAATCCCTGATGAACATATTCTGTTCCATTGTTCAGATCATGAATTTAGCTTCTGATTCAGCATTTATAATTGATTAAAATAGTAATATTTAAGTTTGTTCATCAGGCCTTATCTTCATTGTTACCTGAATAAGTGTATAATATAGCATCCCTCTGTTTTGTTTGCATATGAATGTTGTGCATAAAAACAAACCTCAATATTTTTTCTGGTGTGGTATGTATATATGGAGATCTAAATGAAGCACATGATCTTGTCAAAATGCTTGTTTACATGTATTATATTGATGATGAAGCGCTGCATAAAGTTGTAATGCATTTTTGCTGCCATCTGTTGCCCACAAAGGCTTTGCCTCATGACAATTTGTTATCAATTCTGCCAGGTGTAGATGTAGAATATAAGAAAGCAGGTTACTCAACGTTAATGGAGTCTTTAACTCATGATGAGGTATTACTTCTTTCCCACTTTTCTCCAGTTATTTATTAGTTTTATTTCTGTTTTTGATTTGGTCTAATATTATCCAACACCCCCGAGAACATGCGAGCATGTTTACTTTAAGTTGTATCCCAGTGATTTATCTCTTCCTTTTCAAGAGAGAACTATATATTTTACTTCCCTAATTAATACAGAACCGTGAGTGTTCTGAACTATATGACTCTAAAGCTAACCGGCTTCAATATCTCCTTTTTCTTTGTGCTAGGTGACACAAATTGAAAACCTTGGTCCGTGTTGTGGGAGCACATCCATGTCATCCTAGTGAAGTCCATTTTTTGCTTTCAACTGTACATTGTATGCGGTTGACTCTTGAGGATCCTACAGCGAGAATTCATGCGTTCGTCCATAAGGATGAGATGGTAATATATTAGTAAATAACCCTTATGCTTGATTTCCTTGTCTACAGTCTACAGACCGCCCCAGGTGTCCACATTCATCACCGGTGAAAAAAAATCAGTGCTGGTGGTAAAAGGGTTATGGATGCTTAAACTCTAGCTGAATTAGGTGATCATGTCTTCATCTGCAGGTCAAATTCTTCGGTGGTTTTCTGACCGAAGAAGCTGTTAAAAAAAAAGTTGAACAAGCTACTGGGCAACCCAGAACCAGAAGACAGCGAGGAAGGTGCCTCCTTGACCAGGAATCCACCTTGGATATGGTGTTGCTTGATGTCATACTATAAGGACAAAAACGATATCTGGGGCAGCAGAACGTACCGAATCCATGCCACAGAGATCAGGGATTGAGCAGGGATGCTGCTCGAATATGCAGGAACAACCTTGCAAACGAATCGAACAGATGTTGTGTGGTTTTTCTATGTGCTGCCAGTGTGCTCATTGGCATTTTGCATGGAGGGGGCATCTTGCAAGGATGCAGGGTGACACGCTTTGGTTGCAGCCTAATGTTGTTGCAGTGCTGTCGCTGGCCATTTGCTTATGTAGAATCAGTGCATACTATCCAGAACACTGGTGGCATTCTGTAGTAGTCTGTATGTACCAATTGTGCGCCTGTTAGTGCACACATCACCAACTTTTGGCATGGAACGTGGCAAGGACCCCTTATTTTCTTGTTCGTCGCCTTACATTTCTCTCGGTTTCTACAAAATGGATGTGTTTCTTGTGAATTTTCTGCGCTTTGCTATGCTGCAGTTTTCAGTTTCAGAAGCTTGTGATGGATCTCGATTGTCGCGGGTGTCAGGCGCCCTCTCCCCCAGGCCCAGTCCCTGCCCGACTGATGCAGGCGCTGCTAGCGCTAGACCGCGTATCGTGGACGACTGGCACCTGTAGACTGAGACGCCACCAGTACAGCAGCGGGAAGGCTCGCTAGTGTACGACGCCCAACGGCTAACGTCCACCCCAATCCAATTAGCCAGCCCACCTCTGCTCTGCTCTCCGCTGCGGCTGCGGCTGCGGGCGCCTCGGATGGAAGCACTAGCTATCGGATCCGCGCCTCCCCGGCCGGGCCTCGCTGCCCTTGCAAGGTACTCCCACCTCCGCCGCCCCGGAACCCTCGCCGCCACCGCAGCAAAGCGCCCCCTCACGGCGGCCTCCATGGACGCCGCCGCTGCCGGTGGCCGCCCGAGCCCCACGCCTATCCGCTGCACCAGCGCGGAGACAGTCAGCTTTCCGCGCTAGATCCCCCGTGTCGACCGCTCTCGATCTCGGTTCGCCTCGAATTCCGAGTTGTGAGGTTCGTGTGGGTGTCGTGCAGGACGCCGAGGTGGATGAGGTCGCGACGAGCTCGCACGCTGCGGAGGCCGACGCGGGGGCCACCACGGACACGGAGCAAGGGGGCAACGGGAGCCCCGTGGCGGGCGCCGCGGACTCCGCCGAGGTCGCGGGCGTCGACGGGATAAGGATCCGGCGGCGGCCCGTGACGGGGCCCGCGGTGCACTACGTGGGTCCGTTCCAGTTCCGCCTCGAGAACGAGGGGAACACGCCGCGGAACATCCTCGAGAAGATCATCTGGGACAAGGACGTCGAGGTTTCGCAGGCACGTCTGGATGATTGGACGAGAGTGAGGTGATGATAAGCCCGCGCGTGGGTTAGCCTCGTGCTGACGCGGTGTGAGTTTTTTTGCGATGCCAGATGAAGGAGAGGAGGCCCCTGTACATGCTGAAGGGCCCGCTTGAGGCTGCTCCCCCAGCTAGGGACTTCGTTGGGGCGCTCAATGCGTCCTATGATCGGACTGGCTTGCCTGCTCTGATTGCTGAGGTCAAGAAGGCTTCACCAAGCCGGGGTGTTATCAGGGAGAATTTTGATCCGGTGAGTTTAGGGTATGGCTAAATTTTGGCAGGAGTAAATCCAATCATTTCATTTCTTGTTATGTATATAAGTTCATATATCTGTTAAATATATGCGAATTGATCCTTTTGTTTTGTCCTGGGAACTCATTTGTGGAACTGCACTAATTTAAACCTGATATACTATTATTGATTGAACTGATTGTCGACAGTGACAGAATAAGTCAAATAGTAATTAATAATTAATAACACAACGGAACCTGAGGATGCCAGGGTGCCATTCGGCCCATTCCTTTACATCACACATGTGCCATGAACCTTCAGAGAGATGCAAAGATTGGAATAGCCAAGTATTGAAGTTGGCCCATATATGTTTGCACGCCTGCTAAAAAAACTGGGAAATAAGTGGGCAGAAGTCATCTGATTCATGTTGCTTTTGACCGATGCCTAGTGATAGTGATTGGTTTTACTTGTTGACATTCTGAAATCCGAATGGACATACATGATGTTGTTTTGAAGCCAAACAGCTTCTCTTGCTGTCTGATAATGCTTGTTGGGACATAAACAGGTTCAGATTGCTCAGGCATATGAGAAAAATGGAGCAGCATGCCTTAGTGTTCTTACAGATGAAAAGTACTTTCAGGTCATTCATTTCTTCATGTTGGGAAGTTCTCTCCCATTTCTATCATCAATAAGTTATATATATGCTGAAGACACGTGTTTTCCTTTAATATGTAATCAGGGTAGTTTTGACAACTTGGAGGCTATACGCAATGCTGGAGTACAGGTGCTGTGTCCAAATTACATACATACATTTGATTTGGGAAATCAATGATATCCTGACAGGGTACTTTAAGTGCATGAATAGCTGAAGTTCTGAATTACTAAATGCAGTGTCCTCTTCTGTGCAAAGAGTTCATTGTTGATGCTTGGCAACTTTACTATGCACGGTCCAAGGGCGCGGACGCTGTTCTTCTAATTGCTGCTGTATTACCTGACCGTGATATCAAATACATGTTGAAAATTTGCAGAATACTTGGGATGGCTGCTTTAGTTGAGGTTAGCTGAGTTGTTCTTGCTATATGTTTTATATGTTGTTTCAACAGCCACCTCTTGTTTCTCTCGAGTCTTGAGTCATTTGATTTAGTGATTCAACTGGACTGTGTTACTGAAGGTCCATGATGAAAGGGAAATGGACCGTGTTTTAGGGATCGATGGTGTACAGCTCATCGGCATCAATAACCGTAATCTTGGTACGCTGTTTTTTATTAAACTTTTAACACTGAATTCAATTCCTAGTGATACCAGATAAGTCTTTTGTCTATTTTATCACCTGGAAGCTTGTTGATTCATTCAGGTATTAAACCATTGGCTTACGCATCTCAAATGACACCAATGAAGATTCTATTGCATAGTAAATTAGTGATTGGGGGAAATGTACGGTCAATCTAGACATAACATGATAATGTGTTCACTGTTGGAATAGATTCGTATAGACATTATATTCTACTGTAATGCTCCATATCATGTTATTAGGTTGAATAAGTCATTGAGGACATTTCCTTTTCCAGAGACATTTGAAGTTGATATTACAAACACAAAAAAGCTTCTGGAGGGTGAACGAGGACAAATTGTAGCTCAAAAGGATGTAATTGTAAGTATTTTCTTTGACATGAGTCTAGTGAAAAGCAAAAAAAGAAAGAAAAAAAAGTATGCTTTCTCTGTCTCTGGCTATGACTATTATTCGCGCTCCATGTTATTACCTGTGCAGAGCTCTGCATCTTACTATAACTATTCACAGATCACACTTTCACAAAACATACGTTGCACAGATTCTTGTACAAACAGATAGAATGAGTCAGTGAACTACAATCCTATATAATCTTGGAATGCTAATATTCTACAACTATGTTTACTTAGTAAATTGTGACATCCTCGCTACAATTGGGACAGTTATCACATTGTTAATGTCATCTAAACAGGAAGTACTTGCATCGAGCATTCACGTTCTTTTCAATGTTTCAGGTTGTAGGAGAATCTGGGCTATTCACTCCTGATGACATTTCGTTCGTTCAAAACGCTGGGGTCAAAGCGGTAAGCCATGAGACAGAGATACCTGTAAACTGACACCAGGCTCAATTGGCGACTTGGCATTCCTTGCTCTTCGTACTGATCTGACTCCTCCGTTGTGTCTGCTGTAGGTTCTCGTCGGGGAATCCCTCATCAAGCAGGAGGATCCAGGGAAAGCAATCGCTGGGCTTTTCGGCAAAGATATCTCGCACGCTGGTGCTACCTAAAGAAGGCGCAGAAGAGCAAGCAGAATAAGCGAGAAACGCAACTCCGGGGTTGCATCATTGTGTAGGGGAGAAAATGGAGCGGTGCAATCAGAAATCCACCCTTCCGCAGAGTTTTGATCGGTCGTTTTGTTTACCTGACCAGGAACTTCTCCAAATCCCAATGCTGCTGTTTCTTTGTGACCGAACCATCTCAAAATAAATACAGATTTTACTGCACAGGATATATGTTCAATAATAAGTTGGATGTAATTGGAAGCAGCTTGATTTTGCTTATCTAGGCTTGATCCGCACTGTTTTTTTTTCATAATAATAAATCAAATAAAAACCGGGCTGCGGCAATGTCGAAACTTCAGATACAGCCAAGTTTTTTTTTCATATATAATAAATCAAATAAAAACCGGGCTGCGACAATGTCGAAACTTCAGATACAGCCCAAGTTTAGACTCCAGAAGATGGGCCATATGGTAAGCAGGACTCCACCCATCCATCAGACCAAATGAAGCCCAACCCACCGCCGCGTGCCTTCACCTCTCCACCCTCTCTCCAGCAACGGCGGCGACCATGCAGGTGCAGGGCCTCCTCCGGGCGCCGCCGCCCAGAATCCTACTCTACCGCGCGATCTCCTCCCCGCCGCCCGGAGGCAACGGCGGTGGCGGTGGCGGGGTGGCGGTGAAGCAGGTGACGCGGGGGAACATGGCGGAGGCCCTGGAGAAGCTGCGGGGACGCGTGCGGGAGGCCGCATTCGTGGGGGTGGACCTGGAGATGAGCGGCGTCACGAGCGCGCCCTGGAGAGACACCTTCGAGCTCGACCGCGCCGACGTGCGCTACCTCAAACTCCGCGACTCCGCGGAGCGGTTCGCCGCCCTACAGCTCGGCGTCTGCCCCTTCCGATGGGACCCTGCCAAATCCGCCTTCGTTGCGCACCCGTGCGTGCTTCTTTGTCTCGCCCCAATCTCCTTCATGTTCTAGTAACCCACTAGTAGCTAAGGATTCTGAATATCTTATTGAGGTTTTGGGGGGTTGCGACTAGCACATTTTTGTGCTGCAGGCAACATTTTGGCCTTATTTCCTGTAGAAAGTTTCGTGGTGATATTTAGGAGGAGAGCCACATTGGGGGCTGTTTTGTAGGTGTGAGAAAACAATAACTATTAGTTTGGCTTACTGTGCTTCGTGCAATGCTCTGCAGTGATAAGCTCATACTAGATAGCAACGGAAATGGAGTTCTAAGAAACCTAAGGAAAATGTTGAATTGTTGATAAAAAAATGGATCATGAACATGTTTTACCTTGCAGAAACTTCTGATTGCCAAACTAGGTTGCACAGTCTACCGTGGTGCACACTCATGCTGCTCTAGCACCAGAGGCAAACGCGAATTTTCCTTTGTTAGCGGTGAGAGCAGTACAAATTTTGTCAAAGTTTGATCGAATTTAAAAATTTCCAGTGGAAATTGTATTAACTTATGGGGTCCCAGCCCCGGTCCTTGACACATGTCCAACACTGCCCATGCCCAATATAGATTGCTCTGTATCTCTGTCTGCATCAGTCTTTTCATCATACAATAACATTCCCTCCTTCAGTATCTCAGTTGTGATGGTTTTCACTTTGCAGTAGATTGAGTTATTGCCTTATTACTGCTTTCTAATTCAACTTCAGTTGTTGATTTCTTGATCACTTGCTAAACAGCTTTGCAGTTGACTTATTTTCCAGGATATAACCTTTTTCTTCTTTTTTTGAAGAATCCCTTTTTCTTCTTGCAGGCATAACTTCTATATCTTCCCTCGCAAGGAGCTCCCTAGTGATTGTTCATCTCATGAATTTCTTTGTCAGACAACTTCAATTGACTTCCTAGCAAAGTACCAGTTTGATTTCAACACATGCTTCCGTGAAGGTGCTTTCTTTTACCTATAATAGTTTGCTAAGCTGTTACTTTATGCCTTTTCTCTCTCAATGGAGATTGCAAGATGTGCCTATCACACATTACTCGTTTTATAGTTCTTCATTGTCCAGTACATTAGAGATAAGACCATGCTCCATTCATGTTATTCCCGGAGCATTTGTTCATTTACAATATTTGGTTAATCTCAGGAGTATCTTATCTATCCAGAGCACAAGAGGAAGAAGCGCTACAGAAATTTAATATGTTGTATCATGGTCAAACAGCTACATCTTCCACCAATTCTGAAGAGGACAGAGACATACCTTTAAAAAGTGCTTCTGATATTCTTTTCACAGAAAGGATGAAAATGAACTTCAAGGAATGGCGTGATGTGATAGTCAGCAAGCCAATGGTTGACAACCATTTGTTAGGAAACATTAAATTTTGTGCAGGACAATTCCAGACAGTTTTCTTCAAAATGCGCCCAGCTATTATGCTTAATGGATTCTCATCGCATCAACTGAAGTTAATTCAACAGGTAGAACATAGACCTTGGAATATAGTGATAGTTGGGCAGCTCATTTGTGAAAAGATACTGTAGTCCTTCCTGAGTTATATCATTTAAGAAATACTGAATAGTGTTCTTATGTGATCCTCCTTTTTATTCTTTATTTGTTGTGTTAGACTTGCACGTGCTTATGACAAAAAAATAAAAAGAAGACATGCCCCTTCTAAAGTTGTCTGTTGCTACTTTATTAAACCTGTCCAATTTATTGTGTCCTAAAGCACTTAACAGTAACCAATGGCCAAGTTCTCATAACCTGTACAATGTAGCATGTGCTGAATGTGGGTCGGGACACTTTAGGAACATATACATATCTCTTTTTTTAATTAACTTTAACATTAAAGAGAATGGATACTTTTCACTTCTAAAGCATCAAAGGTATGCATTAATCCTTGTAAGATAGTCCTTGTCCAAGTCCAACACGTTTGGCTGTTGTCATTTTGCTAGTAACTCTGGCACTCTGCCATGTTGAATTTACAATCTTTGGTAATTGGATTTAGGATATTTTCATACTAATTGTGTTTTCTGTTGCACAATGTTTTACTACATTAATAGTGCTTCTTGGTACACTATTTCTGTTTCTGCTCATATAGCATGTTTTCCCATGCAGGTTTTGAGAAAAAACTTTAGGGATCTTGTTTTTGTCTGTACATTTGGTGAGGATGACACATCTGAAAAGAAAGTAGTTTATTCAGGCACTGATGAGGACAGAATATTATTAATGGTAAGAGAATTTATTTATTTTATTTGGAATGGTGCATGATTCATTAAAATTTCTATCTGCACTAAACCTATTGCAAAAGCTGGAGGTCATAGTTTGAATGATGCAATCCAAATTTTGGAACTGGCACTTGTCCTTTCCTTTTATCTTTAAATTGAAGAGGCTCAAGCTATGAAAAATTACTATCTTTATGATCATTATTCCATTAATCTAAGCAGTAGGTGTTTCGACTTCAATGCAGAAAGATGTGCAGGAAGATCTACTAAAAAACAGGGAAGAAAGAGTTAAATCAGCAATAGGCATCCGCCATGTCATCGACCTTCTTTCATCAGAAAGGAAATTGATTGTTGGACATAGTTGTTTCCTAGGTAGTTCTCTTATGTGCGTACAGATACTTCCGATCATAAATATAAGTCATATTCGTTTGTCTCAACTCTCAAGTCAGACCTTTTCCCTTAACTTTGACCAAGATTTAAATAATATATTTTTTTATAGATTTTGCTATTCAAAAATTTAAAATTTATGATTTTCTGCCATGGAAATTTCGTCTCAGATGTTCTGTGAATTTGGACCCATAGATACCAATTGAACTGTTGATTTCTCTAACTAACTTTCCTGCTGCTTAAAATTTTCTTTTGTGTTCAAACAGATATTGCACAAGTGTACAGCAAGTTTGTAGGTCCTCTTCCATCATCTATCAAGGAATTTGCGTTAAGTTTCCACAAAATTTTCCCACATATTGCAGATACCAGGCATCTTATGTCTGTCAATCAAGCAGTTCAGAAACTGATGAAGCATAAAAGCAAATCACTATCTTCAGCTTTCTCATTGTTGTGCCCTGCATCTTATTCATCTGCTGAGAAGCCATCAAGTCATTCTCCTGTGACAATTGAAGTTGAAGGAGATGAAACGACGTACGTTTTGTCTGGATCCTTGATATTTGACACACTTGCATGCTTTTGATAACATTTAACACACTTGCACAAAACTTCTTTGGCATGTACAGAGAACAGCTATGAGCTTTCCATTTAATTGAACCTAGTTGGTTCACAAATTAACATAGTGACCGAGTACGCTTTTGTTTGCCATGCTATCCTGCAGGTCTTCTTGCTTCATTTCAGGTGCCAAGCATGAAGCTGGGTATGATGCATACATGACTGGATGTATTTTTGCGCAGTTGTGCGCTTATCTTGGCATAAAATTTGAGCAGTTCTCACCTCTGGATAACCTAGCAACGAACACTGAGCTGCAGAAACACATCAATTTTTTGTCCCCTAGCTGGAACAGTGGGACAGTGATTGATTTGAGCACTGGCATGGAGAGACCAGAACCAGGTTATATGAGAAGGTACCCTGCTGCTGTGTATGATAACATCATTGTCATCTGGGGATTCCCGTCTAAGGTTAGACCAAAGGAAATTAAGGATTGCATCTGCAAAGTATTTGGTTCAGGTTCGGTTACAACCGTCTTCTCCATTGATTCCACTGCTGCCCTTGTGCAGTTCAAGAAACAAGAGTCCGTAAACGATTTCTTGGATTTGAAGGCTGTTTTGGAGAGGGCAGATAGTGCTATCTCAATTCTACACCCCCTGTCAACTATTTTGGAAGGAGGCCAAACACGAGCTGTAAAGTATGATACCTACAGAGACATCTGCAGCTCTTCTGAATCAAAATCTCTCTTTGCTGATCAAGCTGAAGCAGTTTGTGCTACTTTAAAGAATCAACTCAAAGAAAATGTCGATGACAATCTTATATCTGGTGTTCTTGATGGAGTTGCACTCGCCTCTGTAACTGAGGGAGATGGAATAATATCGGGTTCCAATAATCAAGACGTTGCTGATGTAACATGTCACGATATCTTAGATGCTCTACACGATGGCAAAGCATTGTTGGGCAGACGAATGTGAAGCTGTTATGGGGCATCAATTAGGGGCACAGGGGCCACAGGATCAATTAGAGGCATTTGATGAGTTAGAGATAGGATTATATTTGGGTCAATTAGAGATAGGATTGGATATGATTTGATTGGGCCTTCCTTAGGTGGCCAAGAGTCCTCTCTCTCTATAAGAGAGGTGATGTACCCAGGAGGGGAACGAAGAAAGAACAAACAATCCAATTCCCACAAATACTCTAGTCTCGCTCCACGCCGAGTTTGCCTGACCATCATCATAACAGAAGCTAATTATTACCATCGACTTTTTTCAGCAGGTTATTGGCCTGGCCTTTTATTTGAGGCTCACTGATTAGTCAAATGTTTTGATGAGTATTCATTTTACCAGTATGTTTAGGCACAGTGCCATCTTTAGCATCCGCACTGTGCAAGCTTTGAACTACAGAGTAAATCTATACCTATGCAGGGAAGCATTCTTCTTGATGCCATTTACAAGGATGATTAATGTATTGTTACATCGTCCTTTGCTCATTGAGAGACGTTCTAACTTAAGCTATCTTAGGTGTAGTGGCTGTGAACTTTTATTGAATAAAATATTGGCGGTCCCTAGACTTGTTACAGGGTATATTTTAGTTCCTCAAACTCCGACAATGTATTTTCAGGTCTTCTCTAGTCCCTTGAAACATGTCTCGGGTCTTCTCTAGTCCCTAAAATCTAAAAATATCCATTTCAAAATAAAATCTTAAAATACCATGTGAGTCCTGTCCCCTAATTTGTCCAGACCTGCTCCATGCCTTGACATGGTGGGCTTTGGCGTATTCTTGTGGCTTAGTGGGTCACACATATGGATAGAGCCCACATGTCGACCTATGGCGAGATCAGGGGCTGCTAGGGTCCGAGCGTTCGGACCATATGCTCGTGTCGGCCGGCAAATAATTTTCGCCAGGCTGGTAGGTGCGCGCATCAGTGGGTTGTTTCTTTAGTGGTCGCGTCCGGCCCATGCATCTCGCATTGCTACGTCCGGCCCACGCCCCGCATCTCGCGCACGGAAGCGAATCGTCGATAAGTCGTTGCTGCGTCTGGCCCACCCCGCATCTCACGCACGGAAGCACCGCTCTACGCTTGACAAACTGGAGTACTTCAAGCGATCAAGCTCGAGAGTATATCATGTGGGCGCACGCATAGAGAGGATGAAGGGAAATATTGGAGAAGAAATATTAGAAAATAATAGGAACAAAAATAGTACGTGGGAGGGATTGAACTCAAGACCAAAAGATTAATAAGATAATCATTCCTCAACACCACACCATGTAGATAATTCGTTTTAGCTATGAAACATTTATAGTATTATTATAAACCATGTCGGACCATTTGAGTCTAAGAAAAAAAATATTCCACCCTCACAATAATAATGTTTTAGACAAAAAAATATACCATGTGACATCACACAGAATATAGAAAAAGCTACATAAGAGATAAAAAAAAACTACATATATATAAAAAGTAGAATAAAAAAGATAGTACTAAAATCTACATTGATAATCGTGGAACATCTTATTTATAGAATGTGAATATTGTAAAATACATCATAGAACATTTACATGTATACAACGTGAACATCATAGAAATACATCATAGAACATCAGATGTATACCACGTGAACATTATAAATAGTCATAAAACATCACATGTATATTATGTCCACATCACAAAATGCATCTAGAACATCAAATATATACTACATGAACATCGTAAAAATACATCAAAGAACATCACTTGTACACTATGTGAACATCACAAAATGCATCATAAACATCGTATATATACCACGTGAACATCATAAAATATATATCATATAACATCACATATATACTACGTGAACATCATAAAATATGTCTCAGAACTTCACATATATACTATGTGGACATCACATGTATTAAACTATTAATATAGAAATAAAAAAGTAAACAAATAGATTATTAAAGTAATTAATTAGAGTAAAATAACGTAGAAGAAAAGATACAAATGATAAATATATAGAAAAAATGAATAACTTAAATAAGGAAGGGACAAAGAAAATTAAACAAAAACACATCTATACTACATGAACATAACATATATCTCATGTAACAAATAAAAATAAAAAAACTTAAAATTTTAAAATTGTTCATACTGTAAATTAAAGAAAGAAGCGGAAGCAAGAAAACGGAAAAGAAAAAAAGAACAAAAACAAAAAAAAGAAAATAACTAATTAGATAAAGTAAAAATAAATAAATAAATAATATAAAGAAAATGAAAAGACAAATAAAAGACTACAGAAACCAAAAGTAAAAGATAAAAATAAAAACAAATGAAACAAGAAAAAAGGAACCGAACGACAGTCTACCTAGTGAAAAGATAAGCAATCACTCATGCGCGTAACTACGCTCGCTCGCCGTGGGCTTCCTGCGCTAGCTATGGCCTGTGGGCCATGTCGTGGGCCATACTTGTTCAACATCTTCTAGGCTTGCCGATCGGCGCGAGCTTCGGGTCCAGCCATTCAAACCCAAAGATTTCCGGGCGAGATCTGGCAATCATCGCCATCTCTTCCCCATTTGCCTCCATCCTCCACCTCAAAACCGCAAGTCTGTGACTTCCATGGACGGAGCTAGGATTTGAATATAGGGAGGTGTGCAAACTGACAATGATCATGCATACATGACTATAGTATAGAGTGATGGAGCTAGATATTTCTAGGAGCCCAAAGTATTTTTATTACGTAGAAATATTTATCTATCCATCGAATCTTGGGGCGACCTTCACGGCAAGTTGTTATCCAACTTCAAGGGCGTCAGTATAGCTCCCAACCACCTAACGTACCTTTTTTCAGCTACAAATAGGGGGGACGAAACCCCCTCCAAGAGTACTAGCGAAGGTTCATCCACCTACAGGTTCTCACCCCAAACATAACCAACGAAGCAGTTATCCTCGCCACAGTCAAACGGTCTGTGTTTTGGGCCCTACTCCTCAAGAATCACAAGGAAACCAACAACAATATTGTAGAATTACATGAGGTCATGGAAAAATACTGTAGGGCCAACACTGATTTTAGAATGAAGTCCGAAGCGCAAAGATCCCAAACTAGACCTCCACTGAGGCCATAGCACAGACCATCATACCCTCACGATGAGCTCATTAGTGTCAATGCCATAGACAACACACCTCCACCAAACCAAAAGCAACAACAGCCGCAAAAGCCCTAAGAAACCCTCGTCAACCGAAATGAACCCAAAGCCAACTCCACGAATAAACCTCCACCAAAGGACCCCTCAAAACTGTATTATCATTTTTGTGGCCTAGGTAAGGGCCACACCACAAAGCAATGCGCTTAATTCGCTAAAGGGAAAGAGTTTCAAGAATCCCAGTAGGCGGCACCTGCACCAAAACTAGTCTACCACACATGAAGGCAACCAAACCAAACACCCAACCCACCCTACCATTATACCCTAGCAAACTACGGTTTACCTCGCAACAACCAATCCACCCTTAATCAAGCTACACAACCTTCCATCACCCATATCAAACGTATAACAGCTTCAACACACCACACCACCCTTTCCAATATCACCCACGTACACCCTCGCAAGCCTACAAAGTAACACACCCACCAACTCCACCCTAGATGACAAACCCTCACCTAGCTCTACCCCCGCTGCCACCCCCGCTAGCCCAACCTTCACAGCAACAACAATAGGTTAAAACTGAGCCTGCTACCCAGTCTAGCCAGACAACCATCAACAATCCCACATCCACATTTAGGGTCATACTCACAATTTCAAGGGGATCTAATGAAGACCACTGGAACAAGAGGCAACACAAGGAGCACATGTAGAGGTGCACCACATGGCGGCCGAGGGTCCACACAAAAACTCCTAGTGGTCACACCTCCCAATCACCTCAACAGTGCAGATCTCAAGCTGCGAGACTACCCCCATACAAATGCAATGGTGATTGAGACAAATATGGTAGGTTGGACCATACCAAAAATCCTAGTAGACACCAATAGCTCCACTGACATCCTATTTTTGTCAACATTCGATAACATGAAGCTCAACATAAACCTCCTGCAACTCATCGGTAACCCCCTCTATGGCTTCGGTAGGAAGAAAGTGAACACAATTGGCAAAATCACCCTGCTAGTAACCTTCAGCGACTAGCACAACTGTAGACTGAACACATAACCTCCGATGTGGTTGACATGCAGTACCCCTACAATGCCATCTTGAGCTGAGGGGTCACCAACATTTTTAGTGATGTCATCCACCTAGGTTATCTTTGCATGAAACTCCCAGCAACGAAGGGCATCATAACATATACGGTGACCAATACAGCATTACAGCGGCCAAAGGTACAACAACACCGAGGTAAAGAAATGTACACAATCTGTCGGTGCGAAAAGTGACCAACTAGTAAATATTTGTAGTTTTGCCGTACGTTGTGATCGGATGTGGTCTAGCACTCAATGACACAGGGTTTATACTGGTTTAGGCAACATGCCCTATGTCTAGTTTGAGTCGGTCGAAGACTTTATTCCTGAGCCCAGGTGCTCAAAGTTTGCTGTGGGGTTACAAACGAGTGGGAATAAGATGGGGGTGTTAGAGGTCCAGTCAGACTCTGGACTGAAGGGCCGAGAGTGATGGGAGCTCCTACGTGCTCTAAGTATTGAAATGTATGCTTTGTGTAGCTTTAGAATGTCTAAAGCTAGCAGAGAGTGAGTCAGACTGATTTGTCTGTCGTCCGTTTGTTGGAATCGACCCCCCCATTGGGAGAGAGCACATCCCCTTTTATAGATGAAGGGGATGGCCTTACAAGTGAGTGAGAGAGAGTGAGAGCATGTGTGTGCTACCTAGTCTTGTTGCCCATGCCATTGGGTACAAGACAGTTTATCGATGCCCACAATACCGCTGATGGCCCGATGCATGTGGTAGGTTCCACCATGTTCTTCTGGTATGGCAAATGTCAGCGCCTACCATACTATAGGACAAATGTCGGTGCCTATAATACTATTCATGTTCTGACATGTCTAGAAGGTTATAAAGTACCCTTCTGACATGACCTGACAGTACTGTCCTGCAAGTGTGCAGGGTATGGTCATTGGTATTGCGGTTTGACTTGAGTGCCCTTTCTTACTTCCTCCACCTAATTCTTTGGGTCCTTACCGAGCGGGCATCCCCGTTTGGTTGTTTTCCAGTCGGCTCAGACCGCGCCAGTTGGAGAAGAGCTGTAAGCAGAGGTTTGGTGTACTCCCGGTTGGAGTGGTGGGCCGGAGTCAGAAGCGAGCGTCGTCCCTCCTTGGCCAGGCCTTCTGGTCGAAGACTGGACCGCTCTTCTAGCCTATCATTAGGATCTAGGCTAGCCCAAGAGTTGCGCATTGTTCACAACATTGTCTGCTGGGCTAAGCTTTTGCTGGGAAGTAGGTCCATTAAAGACCCTAGGTTTATGAACCCGATAGGAGCCCCTGAGCCCCGGGTGATTCGGATAGAATCGTCTAGGGTTTTTTTTTCATTTTGATAGTGGGTGCACACGAGCGCACCCGATGGGTGTAGCCCTCGAGCCCCCAGGCGATTTGGGTAGAATTGTCTGGGTTTTTTTATTTTGCCAGTGGGTGCGCGCGAGCGCACCCGGTGGGTGTAGCCCCCGAGCCTATGTCCGACTGCCGAGTTGGTTGGAGATTGAGCATCTTGGTACTCTTTCCTAGGGCTACAAATTCATGCGTTTCTACTATTTGGGGTGTTCGCTCGTGTTTGTCCCACCCACGATCCACGTGGTCGGTTAATTTCTTGAGTCAGCGTCGGGCGACCTAAGCCCCTGAGCCCAGTTGGATTTGATAGGGGTTGGTCTAGTTCCATGTGTTACCCCGTCCATTGTTTTTGCAACCGGAGGGGCTGAGCTAACATTGCTTGCCTTGATGGACTGAGTGACGCACTTGGTGAGCTCGCTAACGGGCAAGTTCGAGTGGAATTCGGGTCCATCATTTGTGGTGGGGTCAGCATAGCCATCATGTGGCATTCCACTACTCCTTAACCCACCTCCTAGCAGATGTTTGAGTCATTCTAGAGACCGACTCAGGTGGCCCACTGGCCTCCCCTCAATGGGGATTCTGTGGGCATGGCTCGAGGTTAGGATCGAACGAGAAGGTTGAGATGACCCTGTTTGCTTCTGGGTAGATCGGGTGAGGGCCGCTGGGGCTCATCTATGTTTTCTCCTCTGGCTCTATTTGATGTGAGGTAGCCTTGAGCCCTTCACGGGCCAGCCTTCAAACCCCGTTCGGTCATTGCTCATGTTGAATGAGGCAACTACCGCTTCGTGACGCAACACGAAGCGTTGTGATGCATCAATTGCATATGCAATGCTTTGGATGTATGGGATGAATGAATGATTGCATGGATGAATGTGTGAATGTGTGTATGATTGCATGGATGAATGTGTGAATGCGTGTGTTGATGAAGGATGAATGTATGATCATGCATCAGAAAATAAAGTAAGACGGTTTGGTAAAGTTACCTTGATGACTCGAGTGACGGGTTTGAGGAGCTCTTATCGGATATGTCCGAATGAGATCCTGTGTCTGTCGTTCGTGATGGAGACAACATGGCCTGCATGGGGCATCCTACTGCTCCTTACCTGTCCCTCAGTAGTCGCCTAAGCCATCCGATCGACTTAGGAAGCCCGTCGGTCTCTCCTTGATAGAGATCCATTATTGGGCCCTTCTAAGCCCTGCTTGGGAAGGTGGAGGGCTGTTTCCTATGCCAGGCATGTGGTAGTGGTGGGCCATGCCCAGGCCACGTCCTGTCTAACTAGGCAATGTTTCATTGGGCAGAGCGTGTCCCATCAGTTAGGACGTGTCCCAACGCATGCGTATCCACATTAAATAAGGGAAGGGAGAGGGTTTTTCACCCCAATCCTTCACCTTTCTCCTACTACTACGTCTCCTCCTTAAATAGGGGAAGGGAGAGGGTTTTCATTCCAATCCTTTGCCTATTCTCCAACCGCTGCCTCTCCTCCTTCTTCCTTCTCGCCAAGCGCGTTCGTGTGCCACTGCGGTTCCTAGGAGAAAAGAGGGTAAAGCGAGGGGGAGGAGAACTCACAGATCCGTTCATGAGTCCGAAGCATAATGTAGAGCTAGAGGCCATCCAATGTGGATGAGGCAGTGCTAGCCGCCTTCACCGAGAAGGGGTTGCTCCCACCGATGGAGGTGGCGCACTAGAGGGCTCCTGCGCCAAGGGAGGCTGTTCCGTGACCTCGGTCCGATGAGGTTGTCTTCTTCCTCGCCTTCCACGAGCGTGGGCTAGGATACCCCATGCACTGGTTCCTACGTGAGCTCCTCAACGAGTGGGGCCTAGAGCTACAGCACCTTAATCCGACTAGGATGCTGCACATTGCTGGCTTCATCACTGTCTATGAGGCCTTCCTCAGGATAGAGCCGCATGTGGACTTCTTTCGGTGGATCTTCACCGAGTGAGCTTTGTTGGAGGGGAAGCCACCTAGGACCACGTCGGTGGGGGTTTCGCCCTATAGAAGAAGTCGAGGCCGTCGGGCTCCTACTCTACGTACTCCCCCTACAACTCCAATTAGGGGTGGCACAGGGAGTGGTTCTACATTAGGAACCTAGTGGAGGTGCCATTCCTACCGTTCACCAGAAAAAGGCTAGAGAGGCGGGAGAGCTAGTCATGGGGTCCCTCTAGTCAATAGAACAAGCTGGAGGTCATTGAGGTGGAGCTCCAGAAGCTAGTGTAGCATGGCCTTGATGGGTTGTGGGTGTTCCACACCTTCTTCCGCCATTGAGTCACCCAGCTAGTAGAGAGGAGGCAGCCGATGTGGATGTACTCCGGCCTGATGGATCCTGACCGTGCGTCGTCGGAGGAGTTGGTGAAAGACGAGGTCTAGAGCTAACTCGACCGGGTGCTGTAGCTGAGGAATAAGGAGTCCCTTGAAGGAAAGCCTAGACCTCTCCATGCCATGAAGCTATCCAATCTAGTACGCTCCCCTCCTCCTATTTTGTGACCTTTTTTCTCTTGCTTTCCTTTGTTCTAACTTGGAGTCATCCATTTCGTAGGGACTCACTAGCTACAAATCCTAGCCACGTCTTTCAAGGGGGCTAGAGGGTGTGGCTCGGCAAGCTGCCCTGAAGGAAGTGGCGGATGCCAAGAAAAAGAAGAGAGCTGAGAAGGCTCGAATGAGGCATGAGAAGGAGAAGGAGATCGCCCGATGGGTGTGGGCTAGGGAAAATAGGAGCGATGTGGAGGCGGAGCTCGAGTTAGAGGAGCCCACAGAGATGGGTGGTGACGTGAGCACCTCCAAGGATGACGGAGACTGGGGCATCGCTGCGACCTCGGTGGAGCGTCATGCACTTGTGGCCACGTCCTTCGGTGGTGGGTGGGATGCGGAGAGGTGCGGTGATGTTCTTGTGTTAAGGAAGCGCGCCACGAGCTCGAACACTACCATCGAGCGAGAGGCGAAGCGGCCACGGTCGCCATGCCCTTCGGAGGCATCACTGGCCTCGCCCCCTTTCTCTAAGCAAGGCGGGGCACGTCGGCCGATCGGAGGAGCATGCTCACACCCCCATGTCTTTGGAGCTGGTGCATGCGTGCGACCCACAACAGGGAGGTGCCCCATCGGTTGCCCTAGCGGGTGCGCCATGAGCCAGCGGTCGTGGTGACTCGCAGGCCGATCGGGAACCGACTAGGTCGGCACCTCCCTCGGTCGATGTGAGGGGGCATAGGTCACAACCTGTGAGCGGCCCTCGTCTAGCAGGCTCATCGCTAGTAGGTCGGGGCTTCAAGGCCCTACCGCTTTCATCTAGGTATGTATTATTGGTTTCTTTTTGATGTCATAGTTGAGTTTTTTGAGTGCGACTAACTTGTACTTATTTGACAGCAGCTAGATATTGATAGGACTGGGCATCGCCCTGCCTCCCATGTGGGAGGAGTGGAGGCTTAGCCTGCAGTTAGTCACGATGAGCGGCGGGGAAAGCAGGCTAGCGGTGGTGCCACCTTCCCCTCTGGGGGTTGCGCCCTCTCGACCGGTCGTGAGCACAGTGGCAGCATCGGCGGCAGTGATGGCGGCGATCCTAGTGGCAACAATAGAGGCTAGGTCAGAGGTGACCCTCACAATCCCTCTGACATCGGTTGCGCCGGAAGAGAGGAGGGAGACCAGGCTCCTTGCCTTGCCCAGTGGAGGGATGCATAGCTCGCCCTCCTAGTCCGAGCTAGAGGTGTTGGGAGGAGATGCGGCCAGGTTGGAGGGAGAAGGTCCACCGGTGAGCCACAGAGTTGAGATAGCGGAGATCCCCTGCTCCAGCAAGGCAGGCTCTAGGGTGGAGCCATCGGTCCTCCCACCTTCGTAGGAGCTAGTGGTGGCCCATTCATTGCATGATGCTGTGGCGACGAGACCTTCCAGCGGGTTGGCAGTGACCCATGAGCTGGTGTGGCCCTACCCTGGTGACCCAAGGAAGGCTTGGTTCATTCTTCGCGATGGGGAGGAGGTGGTGCTCTGGCACTTCCTGGAGGATTGCGGACTGTCGATGGAGTCTGACCTCGCCCAAACCAAGGCAAAGCTCAAGTTGACCTACCGTGCGTCACCGAGGTAAGCCTTCTGCTTTTTTAGCATTTGTCCTTGACTCCTTGGTCTTCTATTGCTTGTTTCAACATGCGTGCTTCTCGCTTTACATGAGTTGGAGGCGACGTCGATCCACAAGTCCTGTTTCCTCTGGGAGGAGCATGGTTGAATGGAGCAGGAAGCCATGATATGGCGGTAGGCCGATGAGCTCGAGTGCTAGCTAGAGTCCACCCGTCGCAAGTCCCAAGACCGGGCGGCCGAGGCGACGGTAGCACGAGCGACAAAGCTGCTCGTGGTGGAACGAGCGACCGCTACCGAGCGAGGACTTGCGGCGATGAAGGTCCACCTGACAGAGATTGAGGCAGCGCTCTAGAAGTTCTTAGAGACCCTAGAGATGGAGCAGAAGGCCTGGTCAGAGGTCGATTGAGAAGTGCTCGCGCTCCGGGGGCAACTACTTGGGATGGAGGAGTCTAACGCTCAACTGCTTGAGAAGGTGACCCGGTAGGCGGAAGGACTCTCCATCCTTGAGAACACCTACCTTAGTATGTACCTGTTGTGACTTTGGTTGATGCCTTGGTTTTTCCTTTTCTTTGCTTCTGAGCTTGTCGTCCTTCTTCCAGAACTGGGCAAAAGGATTGGATTGCTGGAGCGGAAGCTGGAGACAGCTAAGGCAGCGATCGGTCGAAGCATGGAGGCGCTAGCCAAGTCCCTTAAAGAGCAATGTGCTCTCATGGGGGAGCTCAACCAGATCTGCAACGTTGCCCAGGTCATTGTTTCAGAGGTGTTTGGGTCAGAGCCAAGCACCAGCACGCCCGCCATCAAGCTGGCGGAGGTCCCGAATGAGGTTTGGGCGCTCATCTCTGATGGGATGTTCTATAGGACATCAGGGGTGTTGACCTTAGTGGCAATGCACCACCTGAACTTGGACTTTGCCACCATCTGTAGAGGGTACACCGACGGCTATAGCAGGGACGCCATCCACACGCTTAGGGAGAGCTTAGAGCCACACGCACAGATGGTGGCCGAGCAAGTCTCCACATATGGGTGATGGAGGCTCACTGTGCGATCGTGGCTAAAGGCGTGTGCTAGGAAGACATCATCCTGCCTGCGGATGGAGTGGAGGCTAGGTCGAAAGTGAGCGTCGTCCTATCTCTGACCAAACCGAACATTGCCCTATCGGAGAGCAAGCAGCCCTTATCTTCATCAGTCGCGCCGTCAGTCGATGCCGCTGGGCAGCCATAGTAGAATTTAGAGTAGAAGTAGTCAGTATATGTAAAAGTTAAGTTCATGGGGAAGCCCCTGTGTGAACAGTTTGTATTCATGAATACATCGACTTTGGTTTGTGATGGCATCACTTTGTAAGGGGAAGCTTGTCCCTTCCGTTCTTTGTTTTTACCCTAGCATAGCTCTGTTTTTATCATTTTTTGCACCTGCCCATTTGACCTGTAGGCTGCAATCTTAAGAACCTAAGCATGGCCTATGAGGTTCAGCTACTCATAACCATAGGTCATGGTGGGATGTGATCGGTCAGAAGTTTTAAGACAAAGTTACGTGGGTAATTAAAGGAACGGATTACCCTTTCATTCGGATAAAAAGTATTTACTATATGATAGTAAAAAAGAGAGGTGGTATCGCACCCTCGTGGAGCCCCCGAGCGACCTGGGCTGAGAGTGTTCAGGCCAAGGTGCTTGTAGGAGCAAACATTGAATGAAAGAAAGCAGTAAGACCAAATTTTTAGGTGAAGAAACGACGTAATTGTTCAATATTCCAAGTGTTGGTGAGATCATTGCCGTTGTCGTCCTTCAGTCGATAGGCACCTAGTTAGAGCACTTCAGTCACCGTATAGGGTCCTTCCCATGGCAGAGAGAGTTTGTGTTTCTCCTTAGTTGATTGGGTTCTTCGAAGCACGAGGTCTCTGACCTCGAGGATCCTCCCTCTGATTTTTCTTTCATGGTACCTGTAGAGAGTTTGCTGGTAGCGAGTAGAGCGGATGACGGTCATCTTGTGAGCCTCTTTGAGCAGGTCGACTATGTCCTACTGAGCCTCTGTGGCTCAGTCATGGTCGAAGGCCTTCACTCTTGGGGTGCCGTGGTCGAGGTTGAAGGGCAACACTGCTTCAGCTCCATAGGCTAGGAAGAAGGGTGTGAACCTTGTGGATCGGTTTGGGGTCGTTCTTAGGCTATAGAGGATCGCTAGGACCTCTACAACCCATCGCCCAGCATACTTAGTGAGTCAGTCGAAGATGCATGACTTTAGTCCTTGGAGGACCATGCCATTGGTTCACTCGACCTGACCGTTGGTACGTGGATGTCTAACTGAGGCCCAGTCGATCCTGATGCCATTTCTATCACAAAAGCCTAGGAACTTTGTTCTAGTGAAGTTAGTTCCATGGTCAGTGATGATATAGTTAGGAACATCAAACCAGTAGATGATGTCAAGGAAGAACTTGACCGCCTCTTCCGAACGAATGTTGGTGATGGGCTTCGCCTCTATCCACTTGGTGAATTTGTCCACTGCTACGAGTAGGTGAGTGAAGCCGCCCAGGCCCTTTTTGAGGGGTCCTACCATGTTGAGGCCCCAGACCATGAATGACCATGTGATGGGGATGGTTTGAAGCTCCTGTGCTGGCAAATGAGTTTACCAAGTGTAGAACTGGTATCCTTCACACCTGCGGATGACCTCCTCTGCATCTCATAACGCTGTGGGCCAGTAAAAACCTTAGTGAAAGGCTTTTCTGACCAGCGACCTTGGGGCCGTGTGATGTCCGTAGATTTTGGCATGGACCTCAAGGAGGAGTTGTTTCCCTTGGTTGGTAGGGACGCATTTCATGAGTACTCTCGATGAACTTTGCTTGTAAAGTTCATTACCAAATGCGACGAACGTCTTGGCGCATCGAGCAATCCATCGTGCTTCAGTCCTTTCGGGTGGGAGCACCTCCTTGAGGAGGTAGGCGAGTAGCGGTGCTCGCCAATCGGCTTGATCGAGTGCTACCATAGTGACATTGGTGGGTGACGTCATCACGGAAGCACTGAGGTCAGAGCCCCTGAGCGCCAGGTTGGCATCGGGGTGTGTCTAGATCGGACCTTCCAGGATACGAGTGGACGGCTCATGAAGGTCGTTGATGAAGACTCCATCTAGAGACGGAACCCGTCTGGCAGCCAATTTTGTGAGAAAATCAGCGACATCGTTGTCCTTTTGGGGGGCATGATGTAGTTTGATCCCCTAGAATTTGTCCTCGAGCTTGCGCACCTTCTGGCAGTATGCTGCCATGAGGGGCTTTTGTAAGAGGACTCCTTCATGACTTGGTCGACGACCAACTCTGAGTCGCCACAGACGTAGAGCCGTGTAGCACCGAGCTCGATGGTGATGCGTAGTCCGTTGATGAGGGCCTCATATTCTATGGCGTTGTTTGGGGCCAAAAAGTGAAGGCGGATCGCGTAGCGGAGCCTATTCCCATCCCGGGAGATCTGAACCACTCCAGCCCTCGAGTCGGGTGCCATGACTGACCCATCGAAGTACATCATCCAGTACTCGTGGGTGACATCTGGGGTCGGGAGCTAGACCTCGGTCCATTCGACGACAAAATCCGTGAGAGCCTGAGACTTAATAGCGGTGTGGGGGATATACCTGATGTCGTGGCCCATTAGTTCAAGTGCCCACTTAGAGATCCATCCTACAGCGTCGTGGTTGCAGACGATGTCTTCCAGCGGGTATGAAGTGACGACTAAGACTTCATGGTCGGTGAAATAGTGTAGGAGCTTCCGAGTCGCCATCAGCACGGCGTATAAGTTTCTGCACCTAGGGGTACCGAACCTTGGCGTTGGTGAGTACCTCGCCGACGAAGTATATGGGTCATTGGACCTTAAGGTGGTGTCCCTAATGATACTAATTATGTACTATAAATATTAATATTTTATTATATATATTGGGTCAAAGTTAAAAGTGTTTGACTCATCGGGAAGTATAATAATAGATGAAACATAGTAATGGTTACCACATCATGTAGCATGCCATGGCAAAATTATGTTTTCCTTTAAAAGGATTTTCAAGTCATTGATCACGCTGGAGGCATTACCCACATTTTTTTGTCAAATCAAATACATAGAAGAACCACGTACATTTGTATTATGAAGAAAATAGTAGTTGCAATATATTACTCCAACGTGAACCGTGTTATATACATTCAAAAAAGTGTTATACATTCGTTAATTATATGTAGAGTGGACTCTCCCTCTGCTGAAATTAGATTTTTTTTAATTTTAACACTTTTTGATAACTAATTTTAAATCTAACACTGCAAGTTTTTTTTAAACTAACACTTTTGGCCGCGCCTATTGCCCTGGCGCGGCCAAATGCCTGTGCCGCGCCATGCATGGTGGCGCGACAGAAGTCTGACGTGGTGACGACCAGTTTCGGTGACCGTTGACGTGGCAGCTCTTGCCGCGCCACCGATCTTGGCGCGGCAGTGCCGCGCCCTGATCCATGGCGCGGTAGAGCCGAATAAATACCACGTGGCCGGCCGCCCGCCCGCACGCAACCTGCCCGTCGCCTGCCGCCTGCCGCCAGCGCCCGCACTCGCCCATCCGCCGTCAGCACCGCCAGCCGCCATGCAGCGCCCGCGCCAGTCGGGCCTCGCCCGCCCGACCACGCCGCGCCCGGCCACTCCCGCCGTGCAGCGCCCGCTGCTAAGGTATCTCCTCTCGATTTCATATTTTTTGCTTATTATTAATTTAGGATAATTAGTGATTTAGGATAGTTAGTAATTTAGGATAGTTAGGGTTGATTTCATATTTTTTTGATTATTATTGATTTAGGATAATTAGTGATTTATGATAGTTAGTAATTTAGGATAGTTATGGTTGATTTTATATTTTTTTATTATTATTGATTTAGGATAATTATTGATTTAGGATGGTTAGTAATTTAGGATAGTTAGGGTTTTATGATTGGTATTGATTTATGATAGTTAGTGATTTAGGATAGTTAGGTTAGTGAATTTGTTTGTGATTTACATAGGTTTGAGGTTGTGTGTTCTAGTATAGTTAGGATTTTGGGTTTAGGGATTGTTTATGTATTTATTATTTAGTTTATAGTTAGTTATTTAGTTAGGGATTTTGGGTATAGATAGTAGTTTACTCTAAACCCAAAAGGGTTTAGGTATTTTAGAGATTGATTATGTATTTATTATCTAGTATAGTTAGGATTTTGGGTATAGGGATTTAGAATAGTTAGGTTAGTAATTTGTTTGTGAACTTACTAATGTTAATTTAAATTTTGTTAATTTGAATATCTAACGTTTTGTTTATCAATTCGTAATAGGATGGCTCTTCCCACGCAGCACCCGTTGTACCCTATTTTTGAGGTGGAGTACGACGACCAGCACCGAGCACACATCTTGAGTGACAATGACGCAGAGATGTCCTTGCCTCCTTTGAGGCCCTGCACGCACACTAGGGCGCACCAGTGGGACGAGCATTATGCGTCGTACATACGGCGTGCCGGCTTCCTGGAGCTTGTTCGTGTTGTCAACCACGGTCTTCCGCCCCTTGACCCAGCACTACTTACTGCAGCTGTAGACAGGTGTGAGTACATTCTTTGTACATAAACTTTCTTCTAACAAATTTAAGACAACTAACAGTCGTTCTATTCTTATAACAGGTGGAGGCCTGAGACCCACACATTCCACCTACCTTGTGGCGAGATGACCTTTACGTTGCAGGACATGAAGGCTATTTTAGGCCTTCGGTTGGGGGGACTTCCAGTGACAAGGATAGTTGACAACAATCACTGGAGGGAGCTGGTGGCTCAGTTTACTGGCTTTCTTCCATCGGACGACGATGCTTTCAAGAAAAATAAGTGAGTAATTCAAGCCTATTTAATACTTGCATTGCTTTCCTGCAGCCATAGGGTCTCATTTTCTTTGGTCAATTTCAGGAAAAGTTCTGGGGTTTCGTCGTCCTGGATCACGGAGCGCTTTGATTACTTGGACCCATAGGTTGAGGAGGCTCTGATCGACAGGTTCGCTCGTGTGTGGCTCTGACACTTTCTTGGTGCTTTCCTCTTCCCAGACATCTCGGGCAACACAATCAGCTGGATGTTCCTTGACATACTACGACAGCTGTGGAAGAACATAGCGGCGTATAGCTGGGGCAGCGCAGTCCTGACATGGACGTATCGACAGCTATGCGTTGCCTGTCGTCGCACCTTAGGATATACAAACTTTTGGGGGTTGCTCGTACCTACTTCGGGTGTGGTGTTGGGAACGATGGCCCGTTGGGAGGCCCCTTAATAATGGTTTACCGGTAAGTACTTCGGTTCACTATATTCTTGGAGGCAATTACATATGAATTCATTATTAATGGCTAATTCATTGTGTTCAATGCAGCGATGGAATGGGCAGGATACACTCCCTACAACTCTGTATATCTAGACGAAAGCAAAGTTAGTTAGAGGGAATGTGAGGCGCAAGTACAGGGAGTACATGGATAGTCTCGATGTCCTGACATAGCACTAGGTTACGCTCTCTTTACTATCATACATGTGTCTTATTCGATATCCACTATATCACAACCTAACTCAATTATAAAATTTCAGGTGCATTGGTGTCCTTGGGATTCTCCGGAGCTCCAGGACTATCTCAGTCCTGTCACTAGGGACGAGTCAGACGAGTATCGCTGCGCCATCTCTCTTATTTTCTTCCATATGGTTGAGATTCACTTGCCCATCCAGGTCTGCAGATAGTTTGGGAGAATGACAGGCTACCCACCACCGCTTTACTCGACCAACCAAGAATTGCACGGGTGCGTTATCAATTAATAACAATGCTACAATCTAGAGATGTGTGGTACAACTAACATTATTTTGTTGTAGGTATGACCATAGGAAGAGGTACAAGACCAAGGATTGGTGCGTGACACACAGCTCGTGCATCCATTTGTGGCAGAACAATGTACGACATCCGGTCCATGCAGGTCCTCCACACGGCCAGCACTCCTTCGATGAGTACCTGCGGTGGCTTCATAGGTCTACGAGGACACATATCAAGCCCCCGTACACTGACGTGGTGATTGACAAGGACTCGGAGGAAGATGTCATCGAAGATGTGTATGACGTTATCACTAGGGAGGACACAGCTAGAGAGAGCCTCGCTTCAAAGATACGTGGTAATATACTTGAATGGTACAATTTGTTATCCTTTTGGTATTAAGTATGTGTACTAAAACTGTCCAACCACATTTGTGTACCCAGGCGATACAATTGTCAAGGCTGTCCAACGAAGCAGCATTCCGGCTTCATGAGTCTAGAGGTCAGGGGCCAGGTGTTCTTGTGACTTTTGTGGAGGTAACATAAACTTGTCCGTTCTGAAAATGTTTCTTTAGTATATATGCGTTTGGGTAATGCACTAACTTTAACGTCTATTTATGCAGAAGGTGAAGAAGAGCTACAGGAAGCTAGCTTAGAAGCTGAGCTGCATGGACACTCCTTATGAGAAACCGCCACTCTCAGCGCGGTCGGGTGGCACGTCTTCAGCCTCTTTGAGGACACCAGCCGGCTCTTCTTAGCCGATGACTTCGGCACGATCGGGTGCCACTTTCGTGGTGCGTACACCACCACATCATAGCGCTGGGAAGGACCCTGCAACCGAGGACAACGATGACAATGACCTCCCGAGCTTCCGTAGATAGCACGATCAGTGGGACGATTGGCCGCAGCACGAGATCGGCATGTCTCAACTAGGTGGTGCCCTGCTTGGTACCCAAGGAGCCACACAGGTACTATCAAAGATAGTTTATTTAAATACGTAGGCTCCATGAACTAACGATCATAAAGAATTATAAGTAATCGTGCGTATTATATACTTACAGGGTACAAGCCATACGCACCGTCGACACGACCATACCGACGTTGGCTACACTCCCAATGTGTTGCCAACAAATCCGAAGAGACAGAGGCGTCCGAGGGATCCTTACACTCCTGGGTCTTGGTTTGTTAGGTCAAACGAATATTGGCGTCCGAAACTTGTGGGGTTATTTGGTTATGTTATATCAAACTTATGTCAAAACAATGAAAATGTTATGTGGCAGCTTGTCAACTTGTGCACGGACTTCATTTATATGTTTCATATATGTTTCTTTGCGTCGTGGCAGCACTGCCGGCGAGATTAAGTACCAACTAGTTCGGGAACCGACAGTCCCGACGTATCTCGACGCCGGTGGCAATTTTTCATAATCGATTAGTTAAATTGGTGGTTAACCGTATTATGAAAGACGAAAAACAAATCATTGGCTTATCAAATTCTCTATTCGGCCGTGAAAAAAATTCAACAAAAGACAGAAACAAATCTACTATTAATTTTACATCAAGCAATACTTAGAATAACTCCTACTATCGGCGCGACGCGTTCGGATTAAACCGTTCAGGTACCGCCGGCCGGGCGGCAGGCGCGGCGGCCAGGCAGGCTTGCTGTTCGGGCAGGCGGGACTAGGCGCAGTATTTATTCGGCTCTGCAGGGCGCGGCACTGCTGCGCCAAGGTTGGTGGCGCGACAAGAGCTGTCACGTCAACGGTCACCGAAACCGGTCGTCGCCACGGCAGACCTCTGCCGCGCCACCATGCATGGCGCGGCACAGGCATTTGGCCGCGCCAAGGCAATAGGCACGGCAAAAGTGTTAGTTTTAAAAAAACTTGCAGTGTTAGATTTAAAATTAGTTATCAAAAGTGTTAAAATTAAAAAAAAAATCCTGAAATTATAGTTTATGGCCCTTTTGCATTGTTGGAAATTTTTTCTGTTTTCTACATTTTCCCTGTGATAGTTTTGTATAGTTCTTGTGAAACTTCTGCGTTCCAAAGCAGCCCTTACTTTGAGTTTTGTTCAAACTTTAATCAAATTTATATAAAAACATACATCAACATCTATAATATCGAAGTAGTTTTAAATACGTCTTGATAAGGTATCTATTTAAATTTTTAGATGTCAAACTTGATCAAATACGTTTCTTATTCTAAGTTAAGAGCATCGCTACCGATAAGTCAACTCATCACCAGAAAAAAGACAACAATGTAACGCAGGTTTTTCTTTTGTTATAAACACATAATTAGGTTGAACTGACCCTAACCCTACCTGAACACATAGGTCCATGCTTCAATCCAAAAAAGAAAACCCATAAGAGGATGAGTTTGGATGGGCCAGAGCGGAAACCAAATGACACGGTCTAGCGGACATGTGGGGCGTATTTTTTTTAATATTATCTCCATCCTAAGAATAATCAACTTCTAGAGTTGTTCTAAGTCAAATTATTTTAAGTTTTACTAAATTTATAAAAAATATTCATATTTTGGACATCAAACTAGTATTGTTAGATACTTTTTTGTGAAATAGTATTGTTAGATACTAGTACATCATAAAATATATTTCCATAACCCATTCATTTGGTGTTATACATAAATGTTATTATTCTTTATTACAATATAGTTGGTTAAACTCAAGACAATATGACAGTGTAATCCTATGAGTGCATTTGTTTGTGAACGGAGGAAGTATATATCTATTGTATCTATATCTATACCTAATATTAAAAAGGTAAAATTTTGCACCACGCTATTTTTCGTCCGGTCCATTCTGTTGAGGCCCAACTTACAGGCCCACTCGCTCATGTCTGCTTGCGTGCCGTCGCTGCCGGCCCACTCGCTCGCCCGCTCCCGCCCCGTCGCTCCTCTCGACATAAAAAGTCGCTCGTCACCCTGCACCGCCGGCGCCGTCGCTCCTGTTGTTCTCGTTTCGTGAGGTGTGGGACGCAGTTGAGGGGTTGAATACGGTCGCACGTATTGACGTATATGAGGAATCTTACCGTCGGGGTGGATTTGGCCAGAATGTTGTGGCGGCGGCCGGTCGCGGCAGCCAGCGACGGCAGCGATGGGTACTCACGAGAGCGCGGCGCTTGGACTAAGTGAAGCCTGGGTGTGGTAGCGACCGCAGAGGAGCTAGGCTCCCTTACTGACGGGGGCATATGATGGACGATAAGCTAACGACTGTTTTAAACGAACCCCAATGTATACTTTCTTTTTTTTGAACTTACCCCAATGTATGCTTCATGTAAAATACATAGCGGTCAACACATAGACTATTGTGTTGGTAACTTTACATAAAGGTCATCTACTTCTCTTTTTAACTATGAATTCAATGAATAAACTGTATATATTTACACAATTATTACATATAACTATAAAAACAGTAGAAAATGGAAGTATAGATTGTTTTCATGGCTTGTCACTTTCCTATATCCTATATGAGTAGAGGAGCTTTTCGGATATATACGTATTGGACTCCGGGGGTGTTAACGGTAGAAAATGGTTTCACAGCTAATAATGCTGTTTTGTTGTGAAAGAAAATATTATATCATGGCTGATAAATAGAGTTGATAAGTTCAAACGAATAGAGTTTCGTTGCAACGCTATTAAATCATTCAAAATAATCAGCTTGTTTCAGTTTTTTTTTCTGAATCACATGACACTGTTAAATCATACGAAACCCATCAGCCGAACACACTGTTCGTCTGTTGCTGGCGGCTACGCCGCTGCGGTGCTTGCAACTCAACTTTTGGTACTTTACCACCCCACCACCCACCCAACCAAACCAACCCACACGCTAAAACCCTCCTCGCCGCGTCCGCCTCCTCCCCATGGACGGGGACGACGCCGGCGGCCAGTTCCTCGCGGGCTCCGCTTCTCCGCGCGCCGAGGAGGCGATCGCCGCGGCTCAGGATGACGCCCGCCTCCCCCTCACCCCCTCCGCCGGCGAGGACTACGACGACCTCTACGGTGACGTCAACGTCGGCTTCATCCCGCTGCTGCCGCTCTCCCCCTCTCCAGCTCCGACATCGCCTCCGAAAACCCCATCCCCCGGCCGCTCCATCCAGTTCCCACCCAAGTCGCCGCACCGTCTCCCGCCTCCGGAACACCTACCCGCGCCCGCGCCGCAGCCGAGACCCGAAACCGCGCGACACCAGCCGCCGCAGCCTCTTCCGCCCGTGCCGAGACACCACATGACGCCGACGCAGCCGCAGCCGCAGCGCCCGCCGCGAGGTGGCGGCGCCTCCTACTCGTCGCCGCCCAGGTGCACGCCACTGTACATCAGCGAGCTCCACTGGTGGACGACGGACGCGGAGGTGGAGGCCGCGCTCGCGCCCGCGCCGCACGACGCCGCCGCCGCGCTTTACTGCCTCCACTTCTATTCTGACAAGTTCACCGGCAAGTCGCGCGGCATCTGCCGCGCCGACTTCCTCCATCCCGCCGCGGCCGCCTCGGCCGCCACCGCGCTCCATGGCCACACATTCCACGGGCGCCACTGCGTCGCCTCGCTCGACCGCCCTCCCTCCCTCCACCGCCTGGGAGACGATTCCGACTCCTACACCGAAGCCGCCCGGTCCCCCAACCCTACCAGAGGCCTCGGCAACGGCGGTCGTGGTGCGAGCGATGCGACGGCGGTTCGAGGCAATGTGGCCCCCGCGTTGGGTGATCGGCCGCCTCTGGCGCCACCTCAGCCGTCCGTGGTTCCCCGGCCGACACCTAGCCGGCCGTTCGTTGGCATTTTGGGAGGTGTTGGTGGGTACGGTGGGTTTCAGTCAGTGGCACAGTACAATGCGGGGATGATGGGCAATGGTATGATGTCGTCGGCATTGGCACACCACATGAACCCACCGTTCTTTGCAGCTAGTGGGATGGCGATGCAAGGCTCAGGAGTCTGGCATGGTCACGGGATTTCTGGGGGCTTATGGGGTGCACAGCAGGAATATAATTTCAGAAGTTGTCAAATGCCATGGCAGCAGCTAAGAGCACCAAGGCAGCACCAACAGGCACATCAGCAATTTGGGAATGGGAACTACGGGAAGCAGGGGCGTGGCTTAAGAGGCGAAGGACTAAGTAATAAGAACGAGGAGAGGAGCATTGGCAATGTGAGATATCCTGATAGAAGGCAGGCTGACCGTGATGGGGGTGATTATTACAAAGAGAATGATTGCGAGAAGGGTCGCCATCAGGAGCGCATCGTGGACAAGGAAAGGGAGCAGGAGAAGCACTGGAATCAGAGGGATCGACATGGTGGTGGCAATAGGAGGTACCAGGAGTACACTGAGTGTGCTGACCACGATAGGAGAGTACGGGCAAGGTCAAGGAGCCAATCAAGGGATGATGGTGATGATGATCATCCAAGGAGGAGGCGCTAATTTTGCACTCTAGGCAGCATCTCCAGCTAAATGGTAATTGAAACTCTTGGAAACACATTGTTCTATTAGTATTACGTTCTATTTCCTCCTATAACTAGTGTAAGCGCTGTATATCTGAAGTTATTATTCACCTAGGTTTTTTTGTTTGGTTCATTTTTGGAGCAATCATTCATAGCGTTCTTGTTCTGAGTTGCAGCCTCTTACATGATTGGTAGATTTAATATATCCCTAGATCTATATTGCAACCAGAAGCTCTTCCCTTTAGTCATATTCTTGTGTAAATGTACACAGTCAGCTCTTGTTGTAACTGACAGGATGGTACCCTTAAGTCAACTCCTTTAGCACCATTATGCATTATGGTGTCTAAAAGAGCGTAGCTTTCGAAACTTGAATGGTTGATGTTTTTATCTCCTTATAAGCATCAACTATGATCCTTTTTCTACTTTCAATCTGTCACAGAGATAAAAGATTGATCTCTATTAATTTATTATGTTTCTCCTTTTAGGTTGCATCTTGTGTGAGCAGGTAGTAGTTGGTTATTGAGCGTGGTGAATTCTTGCCACTTCTTGTTAGTCAGTTACATTGGACTTAGTGCAAAAACAGCTGCTACATTCATCATAGCCATGTTGTTTGACTATTTAGCATTGGTTACATAAAACCATTGCCTTTTTTTTTGGAGGAAAACCATTGCCTTGTTGTTGACTTGTTATCAACATGCCATTTTCTCCTGACTCAAGTGTGTCTATGCCATGTCATACTACATATTCAGGAGTTCTCTCTTCATGGGAACATGTTACTTGAAATATGTAAACTCATTAGTCATTGTTCCTATCTCCATGCAATTCATTAATCAGAGTCAGAACACAATATGCCGGCATTCTTTTGGTCACATTGTCTTTTGCCACCTTTGAGCACTTGTGCTAATTAAGTGTTGAATGGTACTGTACAGTTAAGAAAGAACTTATCAGAAACCTGGTAATGAAATAAATGTCTCTTATCACAATACCATGCTGTCAGCATATCACAGAATAGTGGTGATCCTCTAGTGCTTCATCTTAACAGTTAGTAGCATACATGTTTGGGCCATGTATAATATTTAACTGCACTCATGCATATCTTCCATGCGTATACTGACTGACCATCTACTAGCATATGGTTTTGACATGCTACTCAGAACTAAACAAAGCAATTGATTTGGTCGGTTCTATCATACATGACTGCCAACATATTGGAATAATTTTTATACTTCTGTGATTGCAAAAGGTCCTGGGTTCGAGTCTTACCGCCTGTGACCGGAAGGTCTCGGGTTCGAGTCGCGGTCTCCTCGCATTGCACAGGCGAGGGTAAGGCTTGCCACTGACACCCTTCCCCAGACCCCGCACAGAGCGGGAGCTCTCTGCACTGGGTACGCCCTTTTGTGATTGCAAAAGGTCATTATAATTTTCTTAGCCAAAGATAATTTTTTTTGCATTGTAATTTAGCTAATTATTTACTGTCTCTCGAGTTAATAGGTATTCATTCGTTCTAAATTATAGTTCACTTTGGCTTTGTGCTAAATCAAACTTCTCTAACTTTGACCAAAGTTTAAAAATTACAATAACATCTACAAGTTCAAATAAATGCAATATCAAAACGTATTTCATGGAGAATTTGATGAAACTAATTTGGTGGTGTATATATGTTGGTGGATTTTTCTATAAACTTGGTCAAAGTTAAAGAAGTTTGACTTAGGACAAAACCAAAGTGAACTATAATTTGGAACGGAGAGAGTTTAACGGAATAATTTATTTCATGGAAATCTTGAAAGGAATGTTAGATTTTAATGCTATGCCAGTTACTTATTGTTTTCCACTTTGAGCTAGCTTCAAGTATATTGTTTTTGCTTCATTTTTTGTGAGGCAAGCTTGGCTTTATTGCTGTGAGAATGTTCAGAAAGAGGAAAGGATAAAGACGAGGGGTAAGTGTGACTGTGGATGCTATAGTGAATCGAGTGGAAAATGATGAGTTGTACTAGGATAGACCTTGTTGATTGTCATGTAACAAATTCTCACATAGCAGTTTCAACTTACTGCTTGCACAATACACTGTGAACAATGTGGTGTATGGAATATAATAGGTGGGATACACCATATTGTTCTTTTGGCTACAGTCGATTGGGAAAAGATCCATTTGATTTACTGAAACATACTCGATGCAAGATGTACAAACTTTAGTGATTTGGTGTTTTAGGGGTGCTAGCAAGAGAGAGAAAACTAGGGAGGGTGCAATACGCTGAAGCGGGTAGTGCTAGCTCACAGATGCTAGCACCAGTCGCTTAAGTTAGCACCATGTGCAAGGGAGAGAGAAAGACTACTTCTTTGCTAGTACTGCCTTGGCTTGTCGAGCTTATAAGCATTGCCTCCCAACTAGCACCTGATATTTCAAGGTTTATAGAATTTAACATTATCATACGCTGTGCTTGCTCTGTACTTTCCAGGTTCTGGCGCCACTTCATGAACCATTAGAATTCTGGTTTTTCCATTCCATGCTAGTGCTCGATGTTAGACAAGCGAAACCTGTGTCTCATGAAGATTCTTGCTAGACTTTGTCAGGATACCGGACTACCAGTGGTGTTCTTTCTTTGCTAGGGCTTCAATGTATAGTAGTCTCGTTCCTTAACCATTTCTAAAGCTTCAACTACTGTGGTTTTGGTTTTGAGTAAGGACTTGCGAGTATATTTGTTTTTTTTTCTTTTTCACATTTGACTTTCACCAGTGATATTTCTTCCACAGATCTTCATTCAATCTAGAGTTTCTTCATGTTCTCCATTAGATCGAAACACCATTTACATGATTGATTGATTATGCAGTTGTAGTGCTTTCTCGCAAATGTGGATTAATTTGGTATGACTCCTGTTCAAATATGCTGACCCTGTTCATTCATATCTGCAGGCAGATTCATTGTCCTCTGCAGTCCTGTTCAGCAACTTCTGCTCTCCCCGTAGTTTGCTGCAGACACCAAGCGTACCCGGTACCAAATGTCAACTGACTACAAGGAATTAGTAGAGATAACCAGCACAATAAATTTATCTTCTGCAGTAGTTAAACTTAACTTGTGATAATGTTGGATGAACCACTCTAAGATGGCGGATTGATTGGTGACTTTGCTTTCGGTGCAGACTACAGTGTTATTTAAAGGTAGGTGATCCCTGACTACGGTAATAGACTTAGTATTTATTTTTATTGTTCACAGGCAACATGTTTTGTTTGGTTGAACTTGGATTATCATGTGGATCTGTGGTGCGGGATGTAGCTCATTTTCTGAAATGTTTTCCCTGGCGCTCTTCATATGGTGATTCCTGAACGTTAACAGATGAGTAAAATTCATGTCAGAGAATGAGACTGCTGTAGTATGTTTCTATAAGATAGTGATGGATACCTGCTGCACCGTTGATCGCCCTCGTTGAGATCAAACTGAGTGTTGCTGTAGCCTGTATGCCCGTGTCCTGGACTCCTGCGTGCCAACTGGATGCTTCGTTCGTGCAGCAGATGCTCGGAACAGGTATACACGGATTATTGTTACAATCGGGCTACAGTTTTTTCTGCTCCGCACCCCTCTCATCTTAATTATTTCTGGCCGTTTCCATACGCAGTTTAATTATTTATTTGGAACAAATATTTACACTGACGGAACAAACATTTACACCATTCGAACATTTTTAATAATGCGTAGTGAGGCTGAAGTGAAGGGGAGAACACCGGCGACGGCCGGACGGCGAGATGCGTGGCCCACCGGGAGTGTCGGTTTGTGGGCTGCCACCAGAGTGCCGGTGCTGGGGGGCACTAGTTGTTGTTGTTAGTTGGGCTGGGCCGCGACATGCAGTGGTAACGCGCCTAGGGGAAGTCACGGGCCGGGCCGGGCCGTTCGGCGCACACAGCTGAGGCCACAAAAACCGGTTTGTGTTTGTTCATGGTCCGGAACGGAAGCAGAAAGCACTGCGAGTTGGCTGATCGCCGCCAGATATACACATACACTGTGCACGTCTACATCTGTACCGGCACATTTCGGTGCGGCCGCCGGCCGGTGTAATGGTCGCGGCGGAGAGGTCGGTCGGTCTATCCTAGTCCATACATACACGGATGCATGTGCATGCAGTTGGGTGCTGCTCCCGCTTTTTCGATAACCCAACCATATTTCCTTCCAAACCACAGACAGGCAGGCGGCCGGCGGCCGGCGGGGCGTTCCTTTCGGTGAACCGACACCGGTCGCAGCGAACCTTGTCAACTCTTGGATCGGCACTTGGGCTGGGCAGCAAGGTTGTCGCGCCCGCGCCCAAAATAATGGGCCGCGGACGGGCAACGCAATGCCATCTGCAGTGGCAGTGGCAGCTCTATGCCGCCGGCCACCGCCCGCCCTCCGGCATGCAGATGGAGCCCGAAGATGTGACGAACACGATGTATGTGGAAGGATTTGGGGTGAATCGGTGAGCTTTATTGCGAATGTAACAAGGTTCTTGGATTACAGGAGCGGCGAACCGCGATAGAATTCTACTTCTACAGCTAATGGATAACTATTCAGTTACATCCGTTGCCTCTTCTTCTCTCGCCATCGCCCTTTATAGCTGTCCAACGCAACTGTTGCCAGTCTGGCAACAACGCCTGCTTCAACCGCCTTGCCGGATCACCAACCGCTCCGCGCCTAATCACTGTCAACAGGGGCCCGCCTGTCATGCTGTGACACTCCCCCGGTCTTGAGATTCAGACTATCCTCAGTCTGTTGCTCCTGCACTTGCTCTCGTGGCACATCCACTTCATCTTCCCATGTTGCCATTTCAGGTGGCATGAAACTCTATTGCTGAATGATCCTGGTACTCAGAATCTTTTCTGGTTGCTGAACCATCAGTGGATCAGTGCTGACTGACGTCAGATCAGCAGATACTGCTTTCTCCTTTGGAACATGTTTCTTGAGCTGTGAGACATGCAAAATAGGATGGATTTTACTGCCTTCAGGTAGCTGAAGCTTGCAAGCCACTGCTCCTACACGCTGCAGAATCTGGTATGGTCCATAGAATCGAAATGAGAGCTTCTTATTGGTTCTTGCAGCCACTGAGGATTGCACATAAGGTTGTAGCTTCATATATACCCAATCTCTAGGCTCAAACACTCTCTCCATTCTATGTTTATCAGCTTGTGACTTCATCCTCTGTTGGGCTCTTTGCAACTGTTCCTGGATGACTTTACTTAGCGCTTCCTGTCTTTCATCCACTGTTCCAACTCTGGAACTGTACTGAGGTTCAGATTTGAGATGCCCAATTGTCTAGGACTCTGACCAGACAACACTTGGAAGGGAGATGTACCTAAAGCTGAGTGGTGTGCAGTATTGTACCAAAACTCTGCAACTGAAAGCCACTTACTCCACTTGGTTGGATATGAATGTACTGTACATCTAAGAAATCCTTCCAAACACTGATTAAGACGTTCAGTCTGTCCATCAGTTTGAAGATGATAAGCCGAGCTCATCAATAGCTGTGTATCAGTCAACCTAAACAGCTCTTTCCACAAATTACTAGTGAAGATAGGATCTCTGTCAGATATTATAGTTTTTGGTAACCCATGTAACTTGTAAATGTTATCCAAGAAGAGTTTTACAATCTGAATGGTAGTGTATGGATGATGTATAGGGATAAAGTGGCCATACTTTGAGAATTTGTCCACTACCACTAGAATGGAATTGTACCTGTCAGATGTAGGCAGGCCTTCTACAAAGCTAATGACCTCCCAAGCTTGAGTAGGCACTAGTAGAGGCTGCAGTAGACCAGGTAACTTAGTGTGCTCCACCTTTGCCTGCTGACAGATATCACATTGCTGCACAAATTGTTGCACAGCTTGCTTCATATGTGGCCATGCAAACAATGACTTGATCCTGTTGTAAGTTGCAGTAACCCCTGAATGACCACCAATGGCACTGGCATGCATGGCCTGCAGTACATGTTGTGCCAAAATGTTGTGTCTCACCCAAATTCTCCCTTGGAATCTGATAATTCCTTCTGAAAGCACAAAGACTTTATCATTGCGACCAGCTACTGCTAATTCTTCCAATAGTGCTTTATCTTCTGGGAATTCCTCATACCCATCTCTTAGCTTCTGAACCCAAGCTGGGATACATTCAGATACTACTATGACCTCATTGTCAGCTACACATCTTGATAGAGCATCTGCAGCAGCATTGCTAATCCCTTTTTTATACTGAATTTGATAGTCCAGGTCCATGAGCTTAATTAGAACCTTGTGCTGAATCTTGGATGTAATCATTTGCTCAGTCAAATGCAATAGACTCTTATGATTAGTTCTAATGATGAACTTTTTATGCTGCAAATATGGCCTCCACTTGTCAATGGCCATCAATATAGCAAGGCATTTTTTCTCATATACAGACAATGTCTGGTTTCTTGGACTTAGATGCTTGCTCAGATATGCCACAGGATGATTTGCTTGCATCAGTATTGCCCCAATTCCATAATCACTGGCATCAGTCTCCAATATAAATGGCAATTCAAAATTGGGAATAGTTAACACAGGAGCTTGCATCATTTTCTGTTTAAGTAACTGGAAGGCACCCTCAGTCTGCAAATTCCACTGAAACAGACAACCTTTCCTTAGTAATTCAGTTAGGGATCTAGTTATCATTTCATAGTGTTGAATGAATTTCCTGTAATATCCTGTCAGTCCCAGGAATCCTCTCAATTGCTTCATAGTGGTTGGTGTTGGGGACTAATAGTAGGGTACCCGAAGAGGAGGAGCTAATGGTCATCAACATTGATTCATCCGAGCAGTCAAGAGCGCGACTACAGCTCCAACCGACCCCAAGGTGCGCGGGCTCCGCCTCGCCCGACCTCTAGGAGAGGGCTCCGCCTCGCCCGACCCGAGGTCGCGGGCTCCGTCTCGCCCGACCTCAAGGCCACGGGCTTCGCCTCGCCCGACCCCGAGGCTGCGGGCTCCGCCTCGCCCGACCCTTGGGTTTGCGCTCCGCCTCGCCCGACCCCTCGGGTGCGGGCTCCGTCTCGCCCGACGGGGTCCCATACCGCCGCCAACTACTTCGGGTCCAGGCGTATGGGCCTGGGTCAAAACTCTGACACCAAGGAAGAGACTGGCATGCCTCGATGTAACCTGTGGACATAACGGGCCATACCTGAGGGTTCACATCGAGAACAGCGTCGGGCGTGCCGGTGCTATTCTGCCTAACCCTCGTACGGACAATGATAGGCGCGTCAGTTCGCCGCGACATCCGTCGGGATGAGATGGAACGCCATGACCGGCAGACGACGCCTGCGTATGGTGCTAGTGACGAACAGGGCTGCGACGTGGAGCTGTCCCTGTCGTCGGTGGTAACTCGAAACACCGATAGTTGGCGCGCCAGGTAGGGGCCTTTTGCGCGTCTTGATATCCACACCAGGTCTCGGATGGCCAGTCACGACGTCAGCTGGGTCCCGAGCGCGCACGTGCGCTTTGGGAACCTGGACTTCATCGTTACGACGGAGGGAGGGTTGGCGCAGGCTCCCGCCGCCATCCAACCTCTCCACTCCACCGACCTCGACGCGATCGTCGAGGCGTTTGAGGAGCTGCAGCTACACGCACCGAAGGCCCGCACCCTCGGGAGCGACCAGCTCCTCGGCTTTGACTACGGGAGCTTAGAGCGCCAGCTCGGCGCTTTCCTAGGACCCCGATCGTCCCGGGAGGACCTGGGCCACCTCACCTTCTCGTTCGCCAATGTCATGACCCAGCTTGCCGGAGAAGAGCCGCTCTCCCCGGAATACCTTATCCGGAGCGCCCCTACAGCACTCCCGTCTAGTCTCTGCAACGCCACAGAGACCGTTGGCCACCCTATGGCGCAACGCACGCCTCCATCCCCCGCGAACGACGAGTTCGTGGAGATGACCAAATATGTCATGGAATCGGAGTCGCCCTGCAGCTCTGACTCCGACAGAGGGGAGCCATCACCCCTCTCGTGAATGTTTCATGGCAGGTACAACCGAGGGACACGTCGAAAGCATCCACGAGGGAGAGACTACCCCAACAAACGACCTCGACAATGAGGTCAAGGGGGATGCAGGGGCCCCACCTCGCCTACGGGTGGAGCAGCTGAAGGCCCGGCACCAAGAGCTCGAGGAAGCACGACTCCAGCTCGAGCAGCAACGCGTGGAGCTCGAGTGAGAGATCGAGGGCCATGGAGATGGTGGGCGTGCGCGCACCATGGCCCACGTCGTGAAACGGAGGATCATCGAGGATGAAACCCTCCCACACTTCACCTAAGCGAGCCAGAACATCGCTGCTGTGGCGGCCTTGCTCTGGGGGCTTCCGGGGCCCGCAACGCCTGAGGACCGTCGGGCCCATCGCGAGATTCGCACGCAACTCGAGCGTGCGACGGCGTAGCAGGCCAAAAGCTCATTGTCTCGACGACGCGAGCTCAACGCCAGCCAGCGCACGCCCTCAGAGTGAACCCAACAAGGATGTGTCAGTCCATCAGGTGCAGCAAGGCGGCAAGCCGCGCACCGCGGTCCCGGTGCATGGGCGTCTCAGCCTTCACAGTGACATGCGCGACACCCTCGACGCCCGCAGGCTTACCCGTGGCGATGCGAGGGAGGGGGCTAGTCATGGCTACCACCCACGTCGTGGCGGATGCTACGACAGCGGCGAGGACCGAAGCCCGAGCCTTGACTTGCTGAGACCTCGAGCCTTCGGCCGACACATCCTCAACGCCATCTTTCCACCACGGTACCGACCGCCGAACCAACATCTCAAATGAACCCCGGACTGTGGCTCGAGGATTATCGGCTTGCTTGCCAAGCCGGTGGTGCGGATAATGACGATTTCATTATCTGCAACCTTCCATTGTTCCAGGCCGATTCGGCGCGAACATGGTTAGAACACCTTCTGTCTAACCAAATCCAAAGTTGGGTGGACCTAAAAGAGATCTTCGTAGGACACTTCTAGGGCACATACGCGCGTCCTGGGAACCCCTGGGATCTTAAAAACTATCGACAAAAGTCCGTGGAAACCCTTCGTGGGTACATCTGGTGCTTCTCCCAGCAGTGCAACGAGCTACCCAATGTCGCCAACGCCGACGTCATAGGAGCTTTCCTGTCTGGGACCACCTACGAGTCTCTGGTCCATAAGCTAGGATGTAAGGACCCACGAACCACCAAGGAGCTCCTCGACATCGCCACTAGCCACGCCTCGGGTGAGGAGGCGGTCGGAGGTGCCTCCAACCGTCCCAACAAGAAGAAGAACAAGCAGTGGCATGAGGGCTCGCTCGTAGCCACCGCCGACCGCAAGGGGGGGTCGGAAGTCCACCGAGGGTACCCCGGACCACTTCGAGAAGCTACTCGAAGGGCCATGCCCAAACCATGCCTTCCCCGTCAAGCATCTATACAAGGACTGCGGCCTCATGAAGCAGTTCTTGTTCGAAGGCTCCAACAAGGGGGAGCATAGGAGGGACCCCAAGCCGGCTGCGGACGATGCCAAGGGGAAGGATCAGGGATTTCTAGCACTGGATGGTTGCCTCATGATCTTCAGAGGGTCGGTGGCCTATGACTCCAGGCGCCGCCAGAAGCTTGCCTGCCGTGAAGTCTATACGGCCGAGCCAGCCACGCCTTCCTTCCGAAGTCCGCCATAACCTATGATCGGACCGATCACCCGGAAAGCATCCCGTAGCCGAGACGATATCCGCTCGTGGTCGACCCGATCATCGGCACGAAGCGGCTTACTAAGGCACTGATGGATGGAGGCAACGGCCTCGACATCATGTACGCTGAAACACTGGACACCATGGGCCTCGACTGAGCGCGTGTCCGGCCGACTAGGACGCCTTTCCTCGGTATCATGCCTAAAAAGTAGGTCGTGCCACTCAGGCAAATCGATCTGCCCATCACCTTCGGGGATCCGTCCAATTATAGGACGGAGACCCTTACCTTCGAGGTGGTCGGGTTCCATGGAACCTACCACGCCATCCTAGGACGTTCATGCTATGCAAAGTTCATGGTTGTCCCCAACTACACCTATCTAAAGCTAAAGATACTGAGTCCATGCGGGGTCATCACCATCGGCACCTCCTTCCAGCCCGCCTATGAGTGCGAGGTCGAGTATTGCCAACACGCTGCGGCAATTGTCGCCTCCAAAGAGCTCACGACCATCAGGAAGCTCCCGACCCCAAGCTATCAGTCGGGTCTTTTGAGCCTATAGAGGGCACCAAGGAGGTCCTCATAGTCCCCAGTGGCTCCAAGGGCATAGTGGTGCGCATTGGCACCACGCTTTCCTATAAATAGGAAAGCGCGCTCATTGACTTCCTCTACGCCAACAGAGACATCTTTGCGTGGACACCCTAGGACATGCCAAGCATTCCGAGAGAAGTTGTCGAGCATGCCTTGAAGATCAGGCTAGGCTCCAAACCGGAGAAGCAGCGCCTGCATCGCTTCGATGAAGAGAAACGCAGGACGATCGGTGAGGAGATTGTGAAGCTTTTGGTGGCCGGGTTCATCAAGGAAGTATACCACCCTGAGTGGTTAGCCAATCCCGTTCTTGTACCAAAAAAAGTGGGAAATGAAGAATGTGTGTTGACTATACGGGTCTCAACAAAGCATGTCCAAAGGATCTGTTTCCTTTGCCACGCATAGACCAAGTAGTCGACTCAACCTCAGGGTGCGAAACACTTTGCCTCCTTGATGCTTACTCCGGGTACCATCAAATCGTGATGAAAGAGTCCTACCAGCTCGCGACATCTTTCATCACCCCATTCAGATCGTTCTGCTATGTCACAATGATGTTTGGTCTAAACAACGCAGGGGCTACGTACCAGCATTGTATGCTCAAGTGTTTCAAGGACCTCATTGGGCGAACCATTGAGGCCTACGTGGATGACACCATGGTCAAATCCAAATGGGCTGACCAGGTTGTAGCCGACCTAGAATAGACCATCACGAAACTCCAAGCAAATGACATCAAGCTCAACCCCAAGAAGTGTGTTTTCGGAGTCCCAAGGGGTATGCTACTGAGTTTTATCATTTTTGAGCATGGCATCAAAGCCAACCTAGAGAAGATCTCAGCCATCACGAGGATGGGCCCAATTCAGAACATAAAGGGGGTGCAGCAAGTTACAAGGTGCCTCGCCGCACTCAGTCGCTTTATCTCACGCCTCGGCGAATGAGGTCTCTCCCTCTATGGGCTCCTAAAGAAGGACGATCGTTTCGAATGGACGCCCGAGGCCTAGGAGGCACTTGACACGGTCAAGCAGCTTCTGATGAAGGCCCTGATCCTGGTCCCCCTGACCGACGGAGAACCGCTTCTGCTCTACATCATGGCCACCATGCAAGTGCCCTGGTGGTAGAGTGAGAGGAAGAGGGACACGCTCTCAAAGTGCAACATCCCGTATACTTCATTAGCGAGGTCTTGTTCGATTCCAAGACCCGCTACCCCCAAATCCAGAAGCTCCTATACGACATCCTTATCGCCAAGAGGAAGTTGCATCACTACTTTGAGTTGCATCCAGTGACGGTCGTGATGTCCTTCCCTTTCGGCGAGGTCATCCAAAACAGGGATGCCACGGGAAGAATCACCAAGTGGGCACTTGAGCTAATGGGTCAAGGTATTTCATATGCCTCCCGGACGGCCATCAAGTCCGAAGTGCTAGCTGACTTTGTTGCAAAATGGACCGAGATCTAAATGCCGCCAGTAGCCGTCGACTAAGAGTACTAGATGATGTACTTCGACAGATCGCTGATGAAGAAAGGCGCTGGCGTAGGGCTGGTCTTTGTTTCGCCCCTCGGGATACGCATGAGGTACATGGTTCGCATCCATTTTCCCTTCTCCAACAAGGTGGCCAAGTATGAGGCACTCATCAATGGCCTATGCATCGCCATCGAGCTGGATGTCTGATGGCTTGACGTCCGGGGTGACTCCCAGCTGGTCATCGACCAAGTCACGAAGGAATCAAGCTGCCACAACGCCAAGATGGCTGCATATTGCCAAGAAGTTCGCTAGCTGGAGGACAAGTTCAACGGTCTTAAGCTCAATCACATTCCAAGGCGTCTCAATGAGGTGGTCGATGCACTAGCGAAAACAGCATCCGACTGAGAGCCGGTGCGGATGGGTGTCTTTACCAGCGATCAGTACAAGCCCTCGGTCCACTACGAGGAGCCAGAACAGACCGGTGATGGGCTGCCCACCCTAGGCTCAGGGGCTAACCAGCCATCGGCTCTATCCGACCCTAAAGTCATGGAGCTTGACGAGGATCCAGCGATAGAGCCTGACTCTCTATTCGACTGGAGGACGCCTTACCTCGACTACCTCCTCTGTGAGGCGCTATCGATGGACAAAATGGAGGCTCAGCGGCTTGCGCGTCGCGCCAAGTCCTTTATCCTTATTGAGGGTGAGCTCTACAGGCAAAGCCACACTAGGATCCTACAACGCTGCATCCCCATCGAATGAGGGAAGCAGTTATTGAGTGATATCCACAGTGGGGTATGTGGGCACCATGCCGTGCCTAGGACCCTAGTCGGAAACGCATTCCGATAAGGCTTCTACTGGCTAACCGTAGTAGCCGAGGTTGAATAGATTGTGCGCACCTATGAAGGGTGTCAATACTATGCTCGGCAAACGCACCTACCGGCCCAAACACTCCAAATGATCCCTATCACGTGGCCACTCACGGTCTAGGCTCGATTTGGTCGAACCTCTCAAGAGGGCGTCCGGGGGCTATACACACTTGCTTGTCACTATAGACAAATTTACAAAGTGGGTAAAGGCTCGACCAATCTCCGTGATCAAGTCTGAGCAAGCCGTGTTGTTCTTCCTTGACATCGTCCATCACTTTGGAGTCCTAAACTCCATTATCACGGACAATGGCACGCAGTTTACCGAAAAAAAGTTCCTCCTATTTTGCGATGAATACTACATCCACATCAATTAGACCGCTATGGTGCACCCCCGCATGAACGGGCAGGTCGAGCATGCAAACAACATGGTCCTACAAGGACTCGAGCCTAGGATCTTCAACCGGTTGAACAAGTTTGATGGATGATGGGTCATGGAGCTTCCTGCGGTGCTCTAGAGCCTGAGGACGACCCCCTATCGGGCCACCAGCTACACACCATTTTTCATGGTCTATAGTTCTGAGGCTATCCTCCCGACCAACCTTGATTATGGAGCACCAAGGGTTAGGGCATACGACGAACAGGGAGCCAAGGCATCCCTCGAAGATGCCATGGACCAGCTAGATGAAGCGCACGACGTTGCCCTCCTCTGCTCGGCCAAGTACCAGCAAGCATTGCGCCGGTATCATAGCCATTGAGTGTGGTGTTGGGCCTTCAACATCGAGGACCTGGTGCTCCACCTCGTCCAGAGCAAAAAGAATCACCACAAGCTCTCTCCGCCATGGGAGGGGCCATACGTCATCGTGGAAGTGCTCCGACCAGGCACCTACAAGCTCAAGACCATCGACGGCGAAGTCTTCATCAACGCCTGCAATATCAAACAGCTACACCATTTTTACCCTTAATATACGTACACTTTCTCTTATCAGTTTCGCTACCAACTCCTCGACTTTTAGTGACACCCAACCCTAGCAAACTACAGGGGGTCGGGCCTCACTTGGGGGCTGATATGAGCATATCTATCCGGTAGACATTCTCTACGCTCGACCCTTTCTCATGATAAGACCCAAAAGCAAGGGTTGTGGAAACAAACGCTGTACAAAACTGGTCGGACTGCAAGAAACCTACGCTCTAGCGGCTATGACATTTTTGCTCACTAGCGTGATCAGAGTTTTTTCCGTACCCTGAACCTTTTCGTACCCCAAAGTTTTTTTCGTACCCCGAACAAGTTTAAGAGTATATCCACCTAGCAAACATTCTCTATGCCTGACCCTCTCTCACGTTGAGACCTAGAAGCAAGGGTTACGGAAACAAACGTTGAGTAAAACTGGTCGAACTACGAGAAACCTATGCCCTAGTGGCTACAGTGTTTTTGCTCACTAGCGTGATCAGAGTTTATTCACACGCACCCCGGGCTTTACGGCCTTAACGACGGAAAGGGTCAGAATGCACTAACCTTTTTATACAAAAAGGGAAGAAGGGCTAAAAACCTGTTTGGCCATAATGAAATCTAAGAGCTTGTTCACTCATTACAATTTCGTCGCCTGACTTATCTGCCTAACTAATTTCTTGGGTGGGATGATCTCATCCTCTATCTTCGTAGGTAAGTCCTGTGCCAGTGGGTCACACAAGTCGATCGGACAGCTTGGCCGCTGCTGAGAGATGGGTAAGGAGCAGTAGGGATGCCCCATGTGGGTTATGCCGACTCCATCATGAACGATAGACCCAGATTCCACTTGAACATATCCAGTAAGAGCTCTCCAAACCCGTCACTTGAGCCATCAAGGTAAGTCCTGTGCCAACGGGTCACCCAGGTCAATCGGGCAGCTTGGGCCGCTACCGAGAGATGGGTCATCTTTAAGTGACACCCGACCCTACCAACGGCAAGGGGTCGGGCCTCACTTGGGGGGCGGCAAGAGTGTCTATTTGGTAGACATTCTCTGTGCTCGACCCTTTCTCAAGCTAAAACCTAGAAGTAAGGTGTGTGGAAACAAACGCTGAGTAAAACTGGTCGGACTGCAAGAAACCTACGCCCCAGCATGATACGATGCGATGTCCCGATCTTCACGACGTAGGATCAATCACCAGATAACTAGCTGAAGAACAGCCGGATAACTTGCTGCAGGCAGCAATAACTAGTACAACCTGACAAATAAAACTCGAAGCCAACCACCGTCTTTAATCGGCAACCTGAATCGAGGATTCGCCCAACCACACTCTCAAGAAACCAACCAACATGTTACAACCTCCAATTCAAGTAACACCAACTCAAGTATCACCTACATCGACACCAGCCTAAGCCTTTGGTGGCCCAATTACACGTAGTCGAGCAAAGAAGCTACAACAAGAGGTGAACGCGCTACTTTATAAAGTTCAATTTAATATTAATGAGAATTATATACTGCCTAAGTCGTGCACATTGTTGTTGCTCAGGTTCACTAAAGAGTATGACAAGAACACACAAGGTGATGACCACAGAGAAGAACCACACTCGAACCAGACCAGTCCTGCAGAACAGTTAGAAAGAAATATTCATAACTTTTGATTCCTAGAGGCTATGAAGGTGAATGAGCACATTTTGGAAAGCTTATTGAGTCTACTTTCCAATGATGCTAATGCCGAGCAGTTCCGAGCAGTAACTAATGAAATCCAACCAGCTTAGTGCATACTGGTCAGACCGCTCGAAACTGACAGTACTGTCAAGAAGAAAATATCATAACTTTTTATTCCTGAAGGCTATGGAGGTCCATGAGGACTTTTTGGAAAGCTTGTGAAGTCTAGTTTCTAATGCTTCAAGGCCGACCAGAGCCGACCAGTTTTAGTGCAGATCCGACCAGCTTTAGTGCAGACTGCTCAGAGGGTTAACAGTCTTCTTGGGACATGATATTGGTACAACTTCTCATATTAAACTGTACCATTCTATAATGTTTCGTGGTGCATGCTATACATGGTGTGAAACCTTATCAAGTTAGCTTTCCAACGCAACCAACCATACGTCTTTTGGATTTTCCAAGATGAAGTTATTGCCAAAACACTAAAGACTGCGCAGAAGACCAACAGCCATGCGGAAACTGCTCAGAAACCCATTTCGTGGAAGTCTGTTCACATAGCCTGCCTTTTCATTTCCTTTTCGTGTTTATACCTATCTAGGAGGGCTATTCCTAGTATAAATATCCATATACTCCTAAGCAAAAGAAGACTTTTGATAATTGAAATACAGAACCCCCTTTTGTTCAGCTGTGTGCTAACAAATATTGAGAGTGATCTCTACCCCTTTGCTTTTGTGATTTCCTTTGCGGGATTTACAGAAGCGGCGGCTTCATCCACTCCCAATTGGTGCTCCTACTCCCTTCGAGGTTTATCTTGATTGATTATAGGTTGTGTTGGTTGGTTTCTTGAGAGTGTGGTTGGGCGAATCCTCGATTCAGGTCGCCGGTTAAAGACGGTGGTTGGCTTCGAGTTTTATTTGCCAGGTTGCACTAGTTATCGCTGCCTGCAGCAAGTTATCCGGCTGTTCTTCAGCTAATTATCTGGTGATTGATCCTACATCGTGAAGATCGGGACATCGCATCGTATCATCTGGTATCAAAGCTTTCGTTACCACGATAGGATTGTTTACCCTTAGCTACATATATTTTGTGTTCATCCTATCCACTAAAAAGCCACAAAAATATTTGTCATAGCCCTTTGTTTTAATCTGTTATTTTTAGTGAGTTTTATTAAGTTTCAGTCCTTTAGAGTCTTGTTTTAGTTGCTGATCATTTTTTCCTTCGCGTGTCCTTTGTGCCTCTTTCATATATCTGAAATTTCCCACACAAAAAAAATCTGAAACCCATATCATCTCCTTCACGCAAACTTTGATCCTATCAAGTTACAACTACTGGTTGTATTTTGTTTTTATCCTTAAGTGTGCAAGTATTATATCTAATCCCTATAAAAAAAGTAGAAGAAAGAAAAGTGCAAAAAAAGAGTTGAGAAAACAAAAGGTTGTGAAAAGAAAAGTGAAGGTCAGTTGGTTTATGTGCAAAAGTGCTGAAAGTTTTTTCATATCAAGTGAGTAACCAGTTTACTATCTTTGTTTGGTGCAATTTTTGGTTGGGTCTGATCACAACACTTGCATACCAATCATACTCCTTGTTTGCATCAAATCTGAAATTTCTTTGCGCATGTGTTTGATCTATTTACATCATTCATATCCTGTGGTCGGCACTAGGCAAAGAACCTCTAGTTTGGATTGTTATTTAACTTTACAACAACTAGATTTCAGATTGCATTCCTTGTGTATCACTCCCTACCAAGCTCCACATACAAGCCATCGTAATCGGTACTCTCTAGTCTTGTATTCGCCTAGCCATCACTTTCGTTACCACCACACACTGTTTTTTTTCCTGTAACCCGTAGGGACTTCATAAGAGCTTCGGTTGGTACGAGAGGTGAGGTTGTGAGAGCTACCAAATTTTATTTTTTTCATAAATACCTATTGTTCGTATTTAGCTAACCTTACACAGGAGATGGGTGGTGTTGAGATAGAAGATTGTGTTACTATGGCACAATTTAATGAACTCCGACAAAGCATGGAAGAGAAGCAAGATCGGTTGACCTGAGATCTTCAGGCTCTTTTGACTGAAATCAGAGGGCGTCGTCAACCTTATGATGGTGCAAGCAACCATGGTGAAGATGGAGAAGATAGTGATGGAAGAGCTACTGCTAGAAGAGCAAGAGAACAAGTAAGGAGAAACCAAGGTGCTGCACATGGTAGAGGAAGAGGACGAGGTCGAAGAAATGATGACAGTGATGAATCTGAAGATGTGGATGAAGATAATCATTCCCAATATCATGGTGGTCGCCGACATCATAGAAGAGGCAACCATGAGGAGAGGTTTGGCAAACTAAAATTTACCATGCCAAAATTTGATGGAGGATCTGATCCTGAAGCTTACTTCACTTGGGAGTTGAAGGTGGACAAGATATTTCGCTTGCATAATTATTCAGAGGAGAAGAAATTAGCCATGGCATCTCTTGAGTTTGATGGATATGCTCTGATATGGTGGGAACAACTTCTGCATGATCGAGAAGAAGATGGAGAAAACCCTATTGCAACATGGGATGAGATGAAGCAAGAAATGAGAATTCGTTTTGTGCCGAAGCACTATCGGCGTGATCTTTTTGATAAATTGCAGAATCTGAAGCAAGGAAGCCTCTCTATTGAGGAGTATTATAAAGAGATGGAGAAAGCTATGATTAGAGCCGATGTGTGTGAAGATGAAGAGCAAACTATTGCACGTTTCATGGCTGGGTTACATCGCAATATCCAGTGCATTGTTGAGTTTCATCCGTACCATCATCTTATTGATTTGGTACATCAAGCAACTAAAGCTGAACATCAATTGCAGCAAGATGCTAAGAACAGCAAGCCCTTGTCATATGGTACGAGAACTATGTCAGGAGGGGGCAAGTCAATCTCAAGGTTTACTCTTGCACCCTCATCAGCGAAAAGCTCAAGTGGAGACTTACGTTCTAATGTGCAGGGTATTTTTAGAGGGAAGAACACTGCTGCCCAAGGCATGAGCTGTAAACCATCAGCATCCACCACTACTTTAGTGGGTTCTACAGCCAAGAGTAGTGGGATTCAATGCTTCAAGTGTGGAGGTCGTGGGCATGTCATCAAGGAGTGTCCGAATAATCGTGTGATCATTGTGAAAGACAATGGAGAATATGAATCAGCTAGTGAAGAGGAAGTTGAGGAAGAGTATGATGATGAGGCTCATGAAGATGAGGAACATACTAGATGTGAATTTGAGCAAGGTGCAGCTCTTGTGGTGGCTCAAATTTTGAGCGTTCAAATGAAGGAAGCTGAAAATAGACAGCGACATAATCTTTTTCAAACCAGAGCTAAAGTGCAAGATAAGGTAGTCAAGGTGATCATTGATGGCGAGAGCTGCCATAATATTGCTAGTCGTGAGATGGTTGATAAGCTTGGTTTGAAACTATAGCGGCACCCTCATCCCTATCATGTCCAATGGTTGAATGATTCAGGAGATATTAAGATTGGATATAGAGTAAAGGTTCCATTCAAAATTGGTGAATATGTTGACATAGTAGAGTGTGATGTGGCACCGATGTCTGTGTGCCACTTGCTGCTTGGAAGACCTTGGCAATATGATCGATATACTCAGCATTGTGGGAGAACAAATCAGTACACACTATATTTGAAAGGAAAGAAGTTTGTACTCAAGCCTATGACGCCTCAACAAATCATGGATGAGCACTTACAAAAGCAAACTAAAATTAGTCCGGCAAGTGAAGGAACAGAAGAGCAAAAGAAATTGAGTGCCATCCACAATTCGGTGAGTGAGTGCCACAAGCCAAATTTGAGAGATAAAAAGAAAGGAGAGGGAGAGCATCTAGTTATGCTAGCCACAAAATCTGAGCTGAGAGAAGTGAGGAATAACCCAGATCAAGTGCTCTTTGTACTTATGTGCAAAGACATTTTAATTTCACCTAATGATATCACCTCTCTTCCTAGTGTTGTGTCTCATCTTTTGTAGGACTATGAAGACATTTTTCCAAAAGAAACACCGACAGGACTACCTCCCATTCGTGGAATTGAACATTAAATTGATCTCATTCCAGGGGCTGCACTCCCTAACCGTCCACCATACCGCACCAATCCTGAAGAAACAAAAGAAATACAAAGGCAAGTACAAGAACTTCTTGATAAAGGTTTTGTTCATGAAAGCTTAAGTCCTTGTGCTGTTCCTGTGATATTAGTGCCTAAAAAGGATGGTTCTTGGAGGATGTGTGTTGACTGTAGAGCTATAAATAATATCACTGTTCGCTATCGTCATCCTATTCCACGGTTAGATGATTTGCTTGATGAATTGAGTGGTTCCATAATATTTACTAAAATTGACTTGAGAAGTGGTTACCATCAAATTAGAATGAAAGCGGGAGATGAATGAAAAACTGCATTTAAAACTAAATTTGGACTGTATGAATGGTTAGTTATGCCTTTTGGTTTGACTAATGCCCCTAGTACTTTCATGAGATTAATGAACCATGTCCTGCGAGCTTTCATTGGAAAATTTGTTGTTGTCTACTTTGATGATATTCTAATTTATAGCAAGTCTGTTGGAGAGCATATGAAACACATTCGGCAAGTCTTGGATGAGCTTAGAAAGGAGAAATTATTTGCTAATCTTGAGAAGTGCAGTTTTTGCACAGACCATGTTGTGTTTCTTGGCTTTGTTGTATCACAAAAGGGCATAGAAGTAGATGAATCAAAGGTGAAAGCCATCAAGGATTGGCCAACTCCTATGAATGTAAGTCAAGTAAGAAGTTTTCATGGCCTTGCTGGTTTTTATAGGAGATTTGTGAGAGATTTTAGTACCATCGCTGCTCCTTTGAATGAATTGACAAAGAAAGGAGTTGATTTTAAATGGGGGAACTCACAAGAAACTGCTTTTCAAGAATTAAAGAAACGTTTGACTAAAGCACCATTGCTTGTTCTTCCTGATTTCACTAAAACTTTTGAAGTAGAATGTGATGCTAGTGGAATTGGGATAGGAGGAGTTTTAATGCAACAAGGAAAACCAGTAGCATATTTTAGTGAAAAATTGGGAGGTGCCCAATTAAATTATTCTGTGTATGACAAAGAATTGTATGCTTTGGTGCGTATACTTGAGACATGGCAGCACTACTTATGGCCAAAGGAGTTTGTTATTCATTCCGATCATGAAGCTTTGAAGTACTTGAAGGGACAAGCTAAGCTAAACCGTCGCCATGCCAAGTGGGTTGAGTTCATCGAAACATTTCCATACATTGTGAAATATAAGAAAGGTAAGGACAATGTGGTTGCTGATGCTTTGTCTCGAAAGAGTGTGTTGTTAAATCAACTTGAAGTCAAGGTGTTGGGTCTTGAAAGTTTGAAAGGTTTGTATAATAATGATCCTAAATTTTCAGAACCGTATAATCATTGTAAAGATGGAAAAGGTTGGGAAAAATATCACATACATGATGGATTTCTGTTTAGAGCTAACAAGCTTTGTGTTCCAAATTCTTCTGTTAGATTGCTTTTGTTGCAGGAATCACATGGAGGTGGACTAACAGGTCATTTTGGACAGAAGAAAACATACGAACTGCTAGGTGATCATTTCTATTGGCCTAAGATGAGGAGAGATGTCATCAGATTTGTGGAACGATGAATCACCTGTCACAAAGCTAAGTCAAAATTAAATCCTCATGGCTTATACACTCCCTTACCTGCTCCTAACATTCCTTGGGAAGACATAAGCATGGATTTTATTTTAGGGTTACCTAGAACTCAGAGAGGAAAGGATTCTATATTTGTTGTGGTTGATAGATTTTCAAAGATGGCTCATTTTATCCCCTGCAACAAGAGCGACGATGCTTCACATGTTGCTAATTTATTTTTTAGGGAAATTGTGAGGCTACATGGGATGCCCAGAACCATTGTGTCTGATCGTGATGTCAAGTTCATGAGCTATTTTTGGAAAACATTATGGGCTAAACTTGGAACCAAGCTCTTGTTCTCAACAAATTGTCACCCTCAAACCGATGGACAAACTGAGGTGGTGAATCGTACATTGTCAATGTTGCTGCGAACCATGGTGAAAAAGAACTTGAAGATTTGGGAGGATTGCTTGCCACATGTGGAGTTTGCTTATAACAGGGCAGTACACTCTACCACTAACTTGTGTCCTTTTGAAATCGTATATGGGTTCAAACCTATTGCTCCGATCGATTTGTTGCCCCTTCCATTGCAGGAGAGAATCAACATGGAAGCTTCCAAGCGTGCTGCATATGTAAAGAAGATACATGAGAAGACCAAGGAGGCAATTGAACTAAGTGCTAAACGCAAGGCTACAAGTATGAACAAACATAGGAAGAAAGTGTTATTCAAACCAGGGGACTTGGTGTGGATACATTTGCGCAAGGATCGCTTCCCTGATAAGCGCAAATCCAAATTGTTGCCTCGAGGAGATGGACCATTCTGTGTTTTTGCAAAGATCAATGATAATGCATACAAGATAGATCTTCCAGCAAGCTATGGTGTGAGTACGACCTTCAATGTTGCTGACTTATCGCCATTCATAAGAGAAGATGGATTAGAGTCGAGGATGACTCCTTTTCAAGAGGGGGAGGATGATATGACCATGTCATTAACCAACATGTTACAACCTCCAATTCAAGTAACACCAACTCAAGTATCACCTACATCGACACCAGCCTAAGCCTTTGGTGGCCCAATTACACGTAGTCGAGCAAAGAAGCTACAACAAGAGGTGAACGCGCTACTTTATGAAGTTCAATTTAATATTAATGAGAATTATATACTGCCTAAGTCATGCACATTGTTGTTGCTCAGGTTCACTAAAGAGTATGGCAAGAACACACAAGGTGATGACCACAGAGAAGAACCACACTCGAACCAGACCAGTCCTGCAGAACAGTTAGAAAGAAATATTCATAACTTTTGATTCCTAGAGGCTATGAAGGTGAATGAGCACATTTTGGAAAGCTTATTGAGTCTACTTTCCAATGATGCTAATGCCGAGCAGTTCCGAGCAGTAACTAATGAAATCCAACCAGCTTAGTGCATACTGGTCAGACCGCTCGAAACTGACAGTACTGTCAAGAAGAAAATATCATAACTTTTTATTCCTGAAGGCTGTGGAGGTCCATGAGGACTTTTTGGAAAGCTTGTGAAGTCTAGTTTCTAATGCTTCAAGGCCGACCAGAGCCGACCAGTTTTAGTGCAGATCCGACCAGCTTTAGTGCAGACTGCTCAGAGGGTTAACAGTCTTCTCGGGACATGATATTGGTACAACTTCTCATATTAAACTGTACCATTCTATAATGTTTCGTGGTGCATGCTATACATGGTGTCAAACCTTATCAAGTTAGCTTTCCAACGCAACCAACCACACGTCTTTTGGTTGAATGATTCCGGAGATATTAAGATTGGATATAGAGTAAAGGTTCCATTCAAAATTGGTGAATATGTTGACATAGTAGAGTGTGATGTGGCACCAATGTCTGTGTGCCACTTGCTGCTTGGAAGACCTTGGCAATATGATCGATATACTCAGCATTGTGGGAGAACAAATCAGTACACACTAGATTTGAAAGGAAAGAAGTTTGTACTCAAGCCTATGACGCCTCAACAAATCATGGATGAGCACTTACAAAAGCAAACTAAAATTAGTCCGGCAAGTGAAGGAACAGAAGAGCAAAAGAAATTGAGTGCCATCCACAATTCGGTGAGTGAGTGCCACAAGCCAAATTTGAGAGATAAAAAGAAAGGAGAGGGAGAGCATCTAGTTATGCTAGCCACAAAATCTGAGCTGAGAGAAGTGAGGAATAACCTAGATCAAGTGCTCTTTGTACTTATGTGCAAAGACATTTTAATTTCACCTAATGATATCACCTCTCTTCCTAGTGTTGTGTCTTATCTTTTGCAGGACTATGAAGACATTTTTCCAAAAGAAACACCGGCAGGACTACCTCCCATTCGTGGAATTGAACATCAAATTGATCTCATTCTAGGGGCTGCACTCCCTAACCATCCACCATACCACACCAATCCTGAAGAAACAAAAGAAATACAAAGGCAAGTACAAGAACTTCTTGATAAAGGTTTTGTTCGTGAAAGCTTAAGTCCTTATGCTGTTCCTATGATATTGGTACAACTTCTCATTTTAAACTGTACCATTCTATAATGTTTCGTAGTGCATGCTATACATGGTGTGAAACCTTATCAAGTTAGCTTTCCAACGCAACCAACCACACATCTTTTGGATTTTCCAAGATGAAGTTATTGCCAAAACACTAAACACTGCGCAGAAGACCAACAGCCATGCGGAAACTGCTCAGAAACTCATTTCGTGGAAGTCTGTTCACATAGCCTGCCTTTTCATTTCCTTTTCATGTTTATACCTATCTAGGAGGGCTATTCCTAGTATAAAAATCCATATACTCCTAAGCAAAAGAAGACTTTTGATAATTGAAATACAGAACCCCCTTTTGTTCAGCTGTGTGCTAACAAATATTGAGAGTGATCTCTACCCCTTTGCTCTTGTGATTTCCTTTGCGGGATTTACAGAAGCGGCGGCTTCATCCGCTCCCAATTGGTGCTCCTACTCCCTTCGAGGTTTACCTTGATTGATTATAGGTTGTATTGGTTGGTTTCTTGAGAGTGTGGTTGGGTGAATCCTTGATTCAGGTTGCCGGTTAAAGACGGTGGTTGGCTTCGAGTTTTATTTGCCAGGTTGCACTAGTTATCGCTGCCTGCAGCAAGTTATCCGGCTATTCTTTAGCTAGTTATCTGGTGATTGATCCTACGTCGTGAAGATCTGGACATCGCATCGTATCACAGCAGCTACGACATTTTTGGTCACCAGCGTGATTAGAGTTTGTTGCCCACACCCCGAGCTTTAGCCTCCGCCTTCCCAAGAAGGGTTTGGAGGGGTCCACCTACGGAATCTCCATTGAGGAGAGGCTAGTAGGTCGCCCAAGTTGATTGGACGGCTCCAGCCACTATCGAGAGATGGCTAAGGAGCAGCAGGGTGCCCCATGCATGTTATGCCAACTCTGCCATGAACGATGGACCCAGATCCCACTCAAACATATCCGGTAAGAGCTCCCCGAACCCGTCACTCGAGCCATCGAGGTAACTTTACTAAACCCCACTTTACTTTTTCAGTGCATGAGCATTCGTTCATCCATTCTCATACATCTAGGCATTGCATATGCAATTATTGCATCACAATGCTTTGCGTCATGTCATGAAGCGGTAGTCGTCTTATTTGATATGAGCGACGATCGATCGAGGTTCAAAGGCTAGCCCACGAAGGGCTCGAGGCTGCCTCGTGTCAAACAGAGCTAGGAGAGAAAATGCAGATGAGGCCTAGCGGCCTTTGCCTAACCTGCTCAAAAGTGGAGGTCACCGAGCGTGTCACTCGAGCCATCGAGGCAAGTCATGTTAGCTCAACCTCTCCGGTTGTGGAAACCGTGGACGGGGTGACGATCACAAAGACGAGCTGACCCTCGATCAGACCCCCGCTACGCAAGAAGACCAAATGTGCGGTCATAGAATGATAGCTCAGACCCTAGGGAGGGGATACATATGAAAAACCAAGGATAACGTTTCTAAAATAAGAGACGCTTTATCCTACTATTTTGGTTATTGTCCCCTCAATCTTTAGTGAAACCCGACCCTAGCAATGGCAAGGCGTCGGGTCTAACTCAGGGGCTAATAAGGGCATATATTTATACCCTTTCTAAAGCAGTCGTCGTGTCTGACCCCTTCCTCACGTTAAAACCCTAGTGGCAAGGTTTACGGAAACGAACGACTGAGTAAGGCTAGTCAGACTGCAAGAAACCTATGCTCCAGCGGCTACAGCACTCTTGCTTACCAGCGTGATTAGAGTTTCCCGCCCACACGTCGAGCCCTATAGTCTTAACAATAGGAAGTGTCGGAACACATTAACCCCTTCTTACACATAAAAAGGAAGAAAGAACATACTTGTTCAAATGAAACAAAAGAACATACTTGTTTAAATGAAACACAAGGGTTAGAACTTGTCTGCTTATTACAAAAATGATCGTCTAACCCATTTAACTAACTAGCCCCTCCGAAGGAGAACTATGCCTTCTATCCTGTCTGCCAGGTCCTAAGAAAGGGGAGCCACCGCCGTTTCCATCTCCTCCGGCTCATGGGCTTTATAACCAGGCATGTAGCCAAGGCTCATCGCCTCTAAATCGATGTTGTCCCCATAATGAGAATGAGCAACCATGAAGGACTGATTGACCCCAGCGCGAAGGACATTCCTCTCGAGCTGGCGCACCCGAGCCATGATCTCGATGGCACGAGCCACGAGTGAGCTGATCCCCTCTGACCACACCACATCAAGGTCATCACAGACCACTCTGAGGCTGGCGCTCAGGATACCGAGCTCATCACTCTCCACCTAAAGATTTCTCCTCATCGTGGCAAGATCCACAACTAGCTTGATAGAAGCGCTCTCGGCCTCCAACTTTTAGGTCATCTCCCTTTTGAGCTCGGCCTAGAGGGAGCCGACCTTCTATTACGCGTCGTCGCGCTCTCAGTAGGCCTAGTCATGCTCTTAGAAAGCCTGGTCACGCTCCTCGTGAGCCATGCCATATTCCAAGTGGAGCCTCTCAGCGGTTTGGATTAGCTCATCCCACTCCTTGTGCAACTGAGCGACCGACGTAGCATCTAGGCTCGCCCTTTTCTCTAGGGCCATGAGCTTCTCCTTAGCCCCCAACTTTAGATCCCTTTCTGTCTCAACATCATGCAGGAGGTCAAGGATCCGCTGTCGGGTTTTAGTGTCCTATGGCAGAACCACCTAATCTAATGCCTCCCAGGAGTGCTCGTCTTCCATTAGACACTAAGCACCCAAGGGAGAACACTAAATTACTCGGTTCCACCGAGCACACCCCAGGGGAGAACCAAAAAATCCACATTTTTCCATCATGATCACAAATGAGAGAATAAAGCTTACATCATTCTTAACAATTTCTTACATCACTTTACATGTACCTCAGAGTATAACATTTATTATTATAATAGCGGAATATAATCATAATATCAGAGTTATGAACAATTCAATGTAACAGCAGAATATAAACAGGTGATCAGAATTACAGCAGAAATAATTATCTATTCATGGCATGGTGAAACATTGATGTGTAAACTATGACAACAGATTATAAAACTTTCCTTTATAAAACATTTGGAAAGAGTTATAAATAAAAACTATGATCGTAGCATAAAGGAAATCCTCTCTAAGCCCACTAGAAGGAATCCACACACAAAGGTCCGCTCAAGCCTCCACCTGTCACCTGCAACAAGGGGAATAAAACCCTGAGTACTCAATTGTACTTAGCAAGACTTACTCGATAGGAGGAAAGAAAAGACTCCAAGGATATGAAAGGCTATCTGGCTTGTGGGTTTATTGCATTTGCAAGAAGCATTACTAAGCGTGCGTCCTTATATTTTATTTTTATTAATTGCCACATTAGTTCATTAACTAACCATTCTATATAAGCACATATGCTACTTTCAAGCAGGTGGTAAGCAATCAAAGTTCCTTTTTCTATTCCATCTTTCATCTTTCAGTTCTTACTACGGTGGTAGACATGAAACAAGTCGTACCGGATCGCCCGATGATTTGAAAATAAATGCCCCCAGCTGGGTACCCTAAAAACACATGCCCCACTTATACCCAAGGCACAAGAAGGACCAACCCATCACCCTCTTGTCCTAGGTGTCTAGGTCCCTGTCCAAACTGGGACTCCAAGCCCCTGCCCCTGAGTCCTAGACTTAGTGCGGTGCAAGGACCTCCTCCACCAAAAAAAACCCTGATAGTCAGTCCGGAAAGAGCCGAATCCATGACAAGAGAGCAACAAGTCTTCCAAGCACCCATACCCATGTATGTGCTCAGGATAATAAGTCTGTGACTTGCCTCGAGTCTTATGCAACGACCGGTCCTTAATCGACATAGACAGGGAAAACAGTGTAACCAAGCCAAGCCCCACGTCCACGGTGACACAACCTCTTACAACCACCAATACCCAAACCATATCCCTGCCCGGTCACCATTTTTCCTTTCCACCATTTATATTTTCCAAGTGATATAATATAGTAATATATTTCCTATCTCTCGCGAGTGACAGCCATCACTCGACTTCTACCGAAGTCCTATAGCATAGCAATCTACATGATCCTATCATACTGGTAAGACTCATAGGATAAAGATATATATATATATATATGCAAGTGGGTTTCAACCAACTCCTTAAAACTTAATGCACAAATATACTTTAAACTACAGAAAAGTAGGGGTTATGCACCGGGGCTTACCTGGGTAAGATATATATTAAAAAGTTAGTATCTACATCGTTAGATCATCCACCATCAACTGAATAGAAAGCCCATTGCATCATCTCCTAGAGAGAATACCATCACACCATCTTTGGATTCCCAATCATCCTTCAATTGATCCGCCGATCCATCATCATACCTATATGATATGCATTGATGCAATTACATAGATGTAAATAGCCAATGATAGCTGAACGCTTAGAAATCCGATCACGCCTCATAAACTAACGAGCTCGTTCTAACAAAGTCTGTACTTAGGCTACATACCCATATTGGCGAATAAGGCGTTACTTTCCAACAATTATTTTAGTTATACAAACCCGAGTGGTTTCTTTATCTCATTTTATCCATTTACTTTATTCGGGATAGGGCATCATTATCTATTTAGCAGACTAATTATTCTTGAGCTACAAAATTACAGTGAGTACCTAATATTGCTAGGATCCTACTGTATAAATTTTAGATCAAACACCATTACCAATTTACCACGGAAATTCCTACAAGTTCTCCTTTTAACAATATTAAGCCTTTTAAAATAATTAGAGCAACCCTAAAAACATACCGAGTCTATGTGAACAAAATACACGACTAGGTAGATCATGATTTTAGAAGCTCAATGAAACTAGTTTGACATTTTTTTGATTTTTCTATGATTTACTATGAATTTTACAAGTTTATTTCTGAGACTAAATTAACACATACTTTTTTAGAAAACTAAAAGGGCAGCGGCCACCAAACCGGCCCACAGCGGGCGCGGCCCGCAGAAGCACAGCGTGCAGCAAAGGCGCGATGGCCCAGGCGGGATTCCACGCACACCAGGCCTAGGCGCGGGAGCGGCAAACGGCCGACCCAGGCATGGCGTGGCCCAAGCGCAGGCGGACCAAAGCAACCCATGAGAACGGCGCACGCGCGGCTCAAAGCAGGCTGGTGGCCCATGCAAACACGCGGCCTAGTCAAGGCTGGGCGCGCGCGCGGCCATAGGCCATGGCCCGTGACATGGCGAGCGTGGCCCAGACGGAAGGCGGACCGTAGTCCGGCGCTAGTAGGTTGGCCCACATGGCCAGGGCAAGACGACGACACATTTGCAAAAAGGCCCCTAAGATTACCTGAAATTAACTATGCCCTTAATTACGAATCTACGAGTCTAGCGCTTTTGTGAAATGAACCCGGTAAAGACTTGTATTTGCTCTTCCTCACCTTCTTCTCCTCAAAACAGAGCGCAACAGGGGAAAAACCGACCGGCGGCAGAATCAGACCGTGCACTCGTCGACGACGGTAGGGAAATGACTTCATAGCTTGCCTGATGCTTGGGGCACCCACTGGAGGGCATGGCTCAGCCAGAGCAGATGCAAGGTGCCCTGGCCACGTTGTAGGGTTGAGATGGCAACTAGAGGGGGGTGAATAGTCATTACTAAAACTTAATCACGTTGGCTAACCAAAACAAGCATGGAATTAAACTATCCGTCTAGCCAAGACTACACCCCTCTATCTATGTTCTCTAGCACCTTGCAAAGATCCTAATTAAGCAATAAAGGTGCCGAGCTAACTAAAGCTCACCTAACCAATTCTAGGAGTAAGGTCACACAAACCTATGCCACTACTATTTCAAGCAACGAGGGAGCTCCTACACATGCTAGTAAGCAAAGGCACAAAGCCAACTAAGCTCACTAGCAATGCTCAATAACAAGGCAACTAATGCCAAATTAGAGAGCGCAAATACTTAGCTACACAAACTAAGCAAAGTGACTAACAAGGTTACACAAACTAAATTAGCCACGCAAGGGAGCTACTTCTATGCTACACAAACAAGAAGGTAACTAGTGAGCTACACAAGCTAACTAATCACAAGAGCAACTACACAAGCACAATGTATACAAAAGTAATCACAAGCTTGTGTAAGGGGTTACAAACCAACGGGAAGAACAAGGTTGACATGGTGATTTTCTCCCGAGGTTCACGTGCTTACCAACACGCTATGTCCCCGTTGCATCGACCGCTCACTTGGTGGTTCAATGGCTAATTGGCATCACCCGCCAAGCCCGCACATCGAGCACTGCAAGAACCTACCCCGAAAATGAGGGTAGCTCAATGACACGCTCAACTAGAGTTGGTCATCGTGGCTCCCGCGGGGCGAGCACAATGCCCCTCACAAAGCTCTTCTCCGGAGCACCGCACAAGCTTCTTGCGGGCTTCGACACAGACCACCGCCAAGCCATCTAGGAGGTGGCAATGTCCAAGAGTAACAAGCACCATCGGCTTACAACTCGATCACCTAGTGCCACTCAATGTAATCTCACAATGTAACGCATTAGAATCACACTCACTCGCAATTGATTCACACTCTTGCAAGCACAAGTGAGTTAGAGGACATCCAAGTACTCCTACACACACCACATAGGCATGAGGATGCTCAGCAACTAGCCCAAGGCCGACCACACACTCCTTTTATAGCCCCAAGGGCTAAAATAGCCGTTACCCCTTCACTGGGCAAAGCGTGTACTGACCAAACACGTAGGTCATAAAGACCAGACGCTGAAACCCAGCGTCCAGTCACTTACAGAGAGGTTCCAGCGACGTTTTTTAGTGACCGAACGCGTCCGGTCATCACTAACCGGACTCTCCCAGCGTCCGATCACTTCTGGACACGCTAAAAACACTGACCAGACACTGTAACTAGACTCACAGGTGCTGACCAGATGCTAGACCCTAGCGTCCGATTGTTTTTCACGCCAGCATCTGGTCACAGACCTTTCAGCGCTAAAACAGCTATAACTCTTAGCTCTGAACTCTGATTTCAATGATCTTGGACATTTTTTGAAAGCTTACTCAGAGGGCTACACATCCCACATGCATACTTGATCCAAATCATAATGGATAAAAACAGTATTCCAATCCAAGGACCATCCTATAGTTCATAGTACACCAAAAACATTTTTGTCTTCTCTAAGTTGATTCATGATAACTCTAACTTCTTCTCCTTTGTAAATATGACAACACCACCAAGTGTGCACCACTATGTGTATGTGAGTTAGCTTTTCACAAACATTTTCCAAAGGATTAGCCACTTAACTCAATGTCAAGTCTTGTCTTGATCTTCTCCACCTTGATCACATGACTCAATGTCATGTCTCATGTGCAATAAGCTCCTTCATCATCACATGTGTGAGATTTGCAACATCTTCAAACCATTTTCACCTTCACGGCATATGTTGCTCACACACATGTACTTGTGGACTAATCACCTGTGTAGCTCACATAAACATAATTAGTCCACCTAGGGTTGTCACTCAATTACCAAAACCACACAAGGACCTTTCACACGTGCACCGATGCTCAGGACCGGGTGGCACCGCGGTGAGGGCGCGCTGGCGGTGAGGTTGGGGCGGTTCACACACGAAGGTGGAGCGGATCATGGGGGTGAAGTGGGGCAGTGGCCGTCACGGCCGTAGGTGTGGGCCGCTATGGCGATGGGGCGCGTCACCGGCCCCGAGCAGTAGGCGGCCGGCATAGACGACGGCGAGGTGGCGATGGTGCCTAGAAGGATAGTGATGCGGCACGGGTGCGTGACGCGGGGAGGGAAATTGACGGCGGCGCTATGGGTGAAAACTATGGAGGTGTGGAACAGCACTACGGCACGACATCAGCATGGCGTGGCTCTCGGCGGGTGCGGCGGAGAGGGTGAGCCAGAGGTGGAGCGGTCCAGCGCGGGCCGCGTGAACTCACGCGCGTGCGCACACACGACGGCCGATGGCGACGGGCGCTGCCACCGTGGGAACATGGCGCATTGCAGTGCGGCCAACAGCGACTGCAGCCACGGCGCGTGATGCGAGGAAGGGATGGGCGGCGCTGTCATAGTGGTGGTGCTGGCATGTAGGGCAAGGGAGCGGACACCTGGCTACCAAGCATAGGGGGTAGGTGAATAAGCAAGGACTTACTGCTGCTAGATGGCTCGACTTGGCCACAGCGGTGCTGCGACAGAGAAAAAGGAAGAGATGCAAGGGGACAAAGCGAGCAGCGGTTCGGTAGAGACAAGACAAGTAAGGCAGAGACGAGCAAAGGAAAAAAATAGAAACTTGTGTGAACATGCCACCAATTCCAAGCACGATGAGGAGACAAGGTAGGACAGCGCAGCGTGTCTGGCAGTGGTGCACCTGTGCCGCACAGGAAGGGAGTGGACACGGTGTGGGCAAAAGCAAAACCACGTGCACCAATTTCAGATGCCCAGCACTATGGACCAATTCAAATGCGATTGGATAGGAAGCTTTGCAATGAGAGAAATGCAGAGCCACGACGAGAACGGGACGATGAATAATTGCCATGCAATGAGTACGTTGTATGCCAGAAAAAACAAACAAAGCTGCTGTGCTCTCTCTCTCTCTCTCGTTAGTTCGTGCTTACCGAAATAAACCCGTGAATATATATATATATATATATCATTCTATTTATTAAGAGACTTTATTTTATTTATAAAAGTTGTTTTTCATGCTTAATCTAACAGAACAAACCGTTCGCTAGCATCGTCGTTCGACATTCCTAAATATCTCTATGCACTGAGTAATTTAACTTGGGCATTTATTCGAGTCCACAAAACTAAGTCACAAGGGATTTGCTTATCGCACCAACTATATTTTAAATAAAAAATCCGAGAAACTCATTTTGAAAATTTTACTTAGGCCTAAATCACGGTGTTAAACAAGCTCGTAACACCAGGGGTGTTACACGTCCTTCTGGAGCAACTCATCCCACTCCTTCCTAACCCTGGTGGCTTCTTTGTCATCCTTCCATGACCTCACCGATAGGGCCTTGAACACCTTCTCGGCCTCGTCAGCATCCCGACGGGCCTTCGCCACCCGCGACCAAAGATTGGCCACCTCCTCGGTAAGGAGAGTCAGCTCGACCACCCTCTACTGGGCAACAATGAGCTAAGCTATCACCTCCCCATGTAGCCACACCTCCTCGACAAGGTGGTCCTAGGCTTCCTTCTATTCATGAAGGAACCGAGATTTCCCCTAGATGCGAGCTATAAGGGACTACAGGGAGATGATGGGCAGGATACAAAAAGTATATAGAGTAAGAAAAGGGCAAGAAGCAGGACCAAGCAATACCCGGGTGGAGGGAACAACAACATTGCGTAATGTGCCCATGGCGTGGTCCAGGGCCTCGAGCACGGACGCGATCCCTATGTCGCGGCTCTCCCACTCTATGCTCTCTACGGTGGCGTCAAGGGTAAAAAGGCCCGACGCCGGATCCTGTGGATCCACCCACTGGAGCAGGGGCTCGCCCCGCATGGGCGAGCCACTACCCACTGACGTCAGGGCCAGGGACGACTACCTGCTGACCCAAGTGTCGCTGACCCCTCTCGTCGTGACGTCCCCGCCGGGACGCACCCTCCGACGATGGAAGGGATCAGTGGTGCGGACGTGAACCTCTCTCCTAGCACCACGCCAGGCTCCATCGTTTGGGCCGCAGATGGCACGAGTCGCACCGATGCCTCAGGGAACACTACGATTGCGCTCAGCTGTGACCTATCTATCATGGCCGCCACCACCTCCACCTGCGTCGATGGGGACATGACCGGTTATGTCGCGCCCACCATGGTCGGCGCCACGAGCGTAGTCAGCAGGCCCATCCGCCCTATCATCGATAGCGGTATCGCGGCCATCACCGGCTTCTCCATGACCTTTGAAGGCACCCCTTGAGCTCCCATGTCCACCCATCCCGCGGAGGGCACGGGCGCCACCATGGGCGACGCCTGACCGACCAACGACACGGTCATGCTGGTGTTGCTCCCATCCAGAACAGGCGTGACACCAGCCGATGGCTGCTGCCCCAATTGGAGGGCGATGCTCTTCTTCGGCGCTAATGCCAAAGGCATCCGCAACCTGCTGACGCTGTAAGGGACAAAAAATATAAGTCACGATGAAATCCGACTAAAACAGGAAAAAATAGAGGAATTGACAACTCACCTCAGCGTTGTCAGACAGAAGACACGTTTGGGTGATGAACCCTCTAACCCTTGCTCCACCTCATCGGAATGAGGCCGTTTTGAGCCCGCCCCCTGCTCCTAGGTAGAGGGGCTTGCCCTTGGCAGCTCCTGGGGCATGTTGGCGGAACACTCCGCTCCCTTTGGCTCTTGGGGAGCGACGGTGGAGCCGCTCGCCTCCGCTGGCCCCTTGAGCACGACGGTAGAGCCACCCACCTCTGTTGGCTCCTAGGGCAGGCCAACAGTATGTCCTGCCTCCGCTGGCTCCCTAGACGTACCCTCCTCTCCATGGAACGGGAAGGGTCCCAACGCCTGCAAGGATGAACCGATGCCTATCAGCGCATCCTCATTCTCCAAGTTGTCCCACTCAATATCATCGTCACCATTGTCATCGGCATCATCATCGTTAGTGTTCTCCCCTCGTTCCCACACCCACAACTTCCATAGCTTCTTCCTCTTCTTGTCCTCCGTTGCCTTCCTCAGCCGCTCGTACCCGGCATGATTCACCACCCTCACGGCCAAATCCCTTGGCAGTGGCGTCGGGTGATCTATGAGGATGAGATCCCTCGATTGGTCCCGCCCCTCTCAAAGTTAGACTCACGGGGACGGAAAATCAATTGAAGAGAAGGCAAGAGAAAGGGAAACTTACGAGGACAACGTAGCTTAGCTTCGGTCGCATCGGAGGATGCCCCGGCACCGGGTAGACAAAGTCGAGGGTGGCACCCGTGTCATCCCGCAAATGCTCCATTGCCTCCTTGATGTGTTGCGTGATCTCAGAGTTGGGGAGCATTCTCTCGGTGAGCGCCGTTCCATCAAACGACGCCTCGGGCGCCATCGCATATAGCGGAAACATGCGCGTCATCAACGGCGCCACCCTCCTCGCGTTGTAAGCCCCGATGATGCCCGACCATTTTAGGCCATTCTCCTTTAGGAAGTGGATGGTAGCGATGTGGTCTTGGATCTTCTTCTTGTCCTTCTCCGGGATGCCCCACATCCTCCACTGCTCTAGGGCCTCTTCGATTAGGCGCCCGGTGAACTCCGGCAGAGCGGCGGCGGGGTCATTCTTGAGGTAGAACCACTATGAGTGCCACCCCTTGTTGGATGTCGAGAGCCATATGGATGGGTACTCGCTGACCTGATTGTTCCAAAGTTGGATGCTGGCGCACCCCATTGGCATGTGTAGCTCCTGCCTACCACCCTTCTCCCTCTTCTTCTGGAGGCTGACGACGAAGAAATACCTCCACAAGTCAAAGTGGGGGCTGATCCCCAAGAATCATTCACACAGCGCTACGAATGCCGCCATGTGCTGGATCCTATTGGGATTGAGATGCCGTAGCTCGATCTTGTAGAAGTGCAGCAGCCCCCAGAGGAATTTATGGACGGGGGTCACGAGCCCACGCTAGTGGAAGTGGGTGAATGACACCACGAAGCCATCGGGCGAAGACGGCGAATCATCGTCACCGGACAGCAGCCACTCCTTGGCCGAGGTCCGTGTGTGGAGAAGACCATGACAGACGAGGCCCTCCATGCGCTGGGAGGTGATGTCGGAACGGCACCATGGATCCATTGGAGGTGGGGGCAGATGGATGCGAGCTTAATGGCGGCGGAGGAGTGGAGGCTATGGATCTAGGGCTCCGGTGGTAGACTAGCAAGCATGGCAGATCTGAAATGGCGGCGGTGGAGAAACAGAGAAGGTAAGGTTGCGGTTTTGGTGTGCAGAGACATCAAGGGGAAGGCCGCTATTTATAAGGCCGAGCGAGGCAAGAAGGCGAACCGTCCGCCTAGATTCATGTGCCCGCTATGCCATGACACAACACCTCCCTCCGAAGATCATGCGCACACAATCTCTGGCCATGCCCTCAAAGGACACGCCAAGAACCGTCGCAAGTAAGGAGGGATACAGAGCTGAAAATGCTCCTACGACCCATTTGGGCCCTAGAGTTCGAAAGCTGGCCCACCAATGGGTTCATGGCCACTCTAGAGCACCCTAAGAGCGAGGGGTGGAAAGGGATGGGCCCGCTAGTGGCCAGTACCCGGGCGCACGAGCGCTACGGGCGTCCCAGCCCACATTCGAGTCTCGGTCGAATAAGATCCTTGGTTTTTCCTCGAAGAAAGGCAGACATCCCTCAGGACCGGTCGAACGGACCCGAGAACTATATGGATTGACCGCTGAGAATCTGGAGTCGGTCACCAGCTGACCCAAGCCGGACCCCTATGAACGGGATGCCTAGTCCCCACTCGGACTAGCCCATTAATAGCTCATCGAGCACCATGATTCGTCCATAGAGGAAAATCATGGCACGGCACAACCCTTCCGTTTTTATCAGAAAAAACGTTTGAGGGAAAACGATCACAAAGACGAGCTGACCCTCGATCGGACCCCTGCTACGGGCGGGGGCTCGAGGAAAGTTGGACTCGCAAGGAGACCGAACGCGCGCTCGCAGAACGACAGACCCCCGTAGGGGTCGGAATCAGGAAAGACCTTTTTTGACCCCCCCCCCCAAATCTAATGGCTATACCTCCTAGGGGTTCGATCACGATGAAAGAGAATTGTCGTCCCCAGGACATGCTGTGGGCGATAAAGAAAGGCCAAGGCGCTCAGAGTCCTCCTGTTCGAAAAAGCCTTCGAAGGAGTTTTCTACTCCTTCACAGGCTCGGGGGCTACTGTCGGGGACAATAGTAGGGTACCCGAAGAGAAAGAGCTAATGGTCATCAACATTGATTCATCCGAGCAGTCAAGAGCACGACTATAGCTCCAACCGACCCCTAGGTGCATGGGCTCCGCCTCGTCTGACCTCTAGGAGAGGGCTCCGCCTTGCCCGACCCCAAGGTTGTAGGCTCTGCCTCGCCTGACCCCTCGAGTGCGGGCTCTGTCTCGCCCGACGGGGTCCCATACCGCCGCCAACCACTCTAGGTCTAGGCGTATGGCCCTGGGTCAAAACTCTGACATCAGGGAAGAGACTGGCATGCCTCGATGTAACCCGTGGCCATAACGGACCATACATGAGGGTTCATATCGAGAACAGCGTCGGGCGTGCCGATGCTGTTTAGCCTAACCCTCGTACGGACGATGACAGACGCGTCAGTTCGCCACAACGTCCGCTAGAACGGGATGGAATGCCATGACCGGCAGACGACGCCTGCGCATGGTGCCAGTGACGGACAGGGCCGCGACGTGGAGCTATCCCTGTTGACATCTACAGGATCGGCGGGACCCGCATGAAGGAGAATAAGGACCCAACGATCCTGAAGGCCTTCTTCTCTCTCTCTCGTTCTTCTCTTTTCCTCCGCTGTAACCCGTGCTTTCCCTTGACCTATAAAAGGGAAAGCAGGGCATCCTATGAGGGGGATCCAATTCAAGCAGATCAACCGACTCACCCGATCCAACCCGAACCGATCAGATCCAGATCCACACAAGAGCATGACACGAACACACGGCTGAGCAGCAACCGAGCTCTTAGCACCCGTTCACTCTTTTCACCAGAGACTTGGGACATATCCCTCTCTCGCCCGTTTGTAACCCCTACTACAAACTTTCAGTGCTAGTAACACGAGCAGCAGCGACAAACTAGACGTAGAGACTTTCTGTCCGAACTAGTATAAATCTCGTGTCCTCTAAACACACCATCCGAGCTAGACGCACAATAATACAGATTTACTCGTCGGTGGTAACTCGAAACACCAACAGTTGGTGTTGGCCAATTAAGCACAGTTTGCACCTTTGAATGATCAGTGTCCACTCCTTCAGTAGATATCACATGACCCAGATACTCAACAGCTGGCTGAGCAAATACACATTTAGATCTTTTAAGCAAGAACTGGTGTTTCTCCAAGATCCCAAACACCTCAGCTAAGAGTTTGACATGTTCATCCAGTGTTGCACTATAAATCAATATATCATCCATGAATACTAACACTCCCTTCCTCAGTAAAGATGCAAATATAGTGTTCATCAAGCTTTGGAAAGTGGCTGGTGCATTAGCTAAGTCAAATGGCATGACTAGAAACTCATACAAGCCCTGATGAGTACGAAATGCAGTCATGAATTCATCCCCATTAGCCATTCTAATTTGATGGTATCCTGAACTGAAGTCAAGTTTGGTGAAATACCGAGCTCCACTTGTTTCATCCAACAATTCATCCACCATTGGCATTGGATGTTTGTGTTTCACAGTGATTGCATTTAGATGACGATAATCCACACAAAACCGCCATGATCCATCTTTCTTTGTCACCAACAGCACTGGGGAAGCAAAATCACTAGTGCTTGGCCTAACCACACCAGTTTGCAACATTTGTTGTACTTGATTTTCAATCTCATTTTTTCTGAATAGGAGAATAATGATATGGTCGAATCCTAATAGGCTGCGCTCCAGGTATCAGCTTGATTGTATGGTCAGTAGTCCTGGAAGGAGGCAACTGAGTTGGTGACTTGAACAGATGGTCATAATGCTGCAGAAGCTGCTGGATCTGTTCTGGCAACTTAACTGTCTCAGCTGCCTGAATGGAGCAGATATTCTGACAAAAATTCAACAATAACATTTCCTTCTGTTCCACACACATCTGAAGACAGCAAGTGACACCTCCATTCTAAACTAAGCTGAGTAACTTCTTGGCACCAATTTCTGGGCACATATCCACTTGATCACAGATCCCTTTTAATGCTACTCTCTTGCCATTCAGAGAGATCCTCATATCTTTGGTCTTGTAATCCACCCAAACTGGACTCACTGCCTCTAATCAATCCTCACCAAGGATCATATCATAGCATTTCAGGCTCAGCACTCGAGCATCAGATTTGAACTTGTGGCCTTGCACACACCACTGTAATGCTGGCACTCGCTGAGAGCATGGTAACTGTCCTCCATCTGCAGCCTTGAATGTTGCTGCCTGACATTCTTCCGTGTGCAATTTCAGAGACTGAACTAGCTCATCACTAACAAATGTGCCAACACTACCCGAGTCCACCAATATCAGCACCTGGTGTTTCCCAATTCTGGTCAATAGCTTAAGAGTTTGTTGCCTGTTACTTCTGGGATTTTCAGGTAACTGCGAAGCACATACTGAATCCTCAGCCGTCAGACTATCAGACTGAACTTCCACTGAATCATCAACAGCTAATAACTCCAATGCATCCCACAATTCTTCCAACACATGAAGTGGGATCTGTTCTGGGCAAGAATGAGTAGTACTCCACTTCCCTCCACATTTGAAGCATAATCCGTTCTTGCGACGGTACTGCTTGAGAGAAGCTAATTTGTCATCACCTTCAGGTTTCTGAACTTTGGTCTGCAGCCCAACTGTTTCATTCTTGTCAGGTCCGCCACAGTCAGCGCCTTTGTTGAATCCCTGCCCAAATGATTTGCTCTTTGCAGCATTGAGCTCCTCTTCTTGCAGCAACGCCAAAGCGCTAGCCGTGTCAACATCCCGTGCCCGATGTAGAGCAATCGGGGCATGGATCTCTTCTTTGAGGCATGTCAGAAATCAGGTGACAAAATAGGCATGATCATAGGATGGGTTGTAGAGCAAAACCACGTGAGCTAGCTTCTCAAACTGAGCATGGTAATATGTCACGGATCTTGTCTGCTTCAAGATCTCCAATAGCCTCAACTGCTTCTGGTATTGATCCTTGTCATACTTTGCGAAGACCAATTCATAGAGATGATCCCAATCTATGATGCGGCCATGGCGTTCCAAGGTCTGAAGCCAGGTCGCCGTAGATCCGTGAAAATTGAGCGCCGCGAACCTCGTCCTCATCGCCGGATGTACGCCATATACCTCAAAAAAGAGAACACAACGATCACGCCAAAGCCGTGGGTTCTCCCCATCGAATTTGGGGAAATCGAACTTGGGCACCGGAGGAGATCGAGCCGCATGGGTGTGATCGAACTCAGGTGATGGTAAAACATGCGGACTCTAGTCGAGGGGCATACCCGTGACCGGGTGCGGCGGCAAGGCATTCGGGGCCCCGCCGCCAATAACCCGGTGATCATGTCGCTGGCCGTGCCCATCGGGCGATTGAGAGCTCGAAGCCAAGGCCGGTGCCGTGTTCAAGTGGAACCACCCGGATGGATGCTGAGGATGAGGTCACGTCAGCGGGTTCGGCACCGGTGGAATCGGCAACAGCGGAGGCGGAAGCGGGCGCGGAGGAGGAACCGTCGCGGGATGCTGGAACGGCACCGGAGGCGGAGGCGGAGGGGGTGGTGGGTGTCGCGCCTCCAACTGCTGCACTCTGGTCATCGTCTCCTTCGACTGCTGCATCATGGATCCCATAGACGTCTCCGCGAGCGTCCGCGATGACTCCAAGTCATTGAGCTTGTCGAGCGTAGTCGTCATCGTCTTCTGGAAGCCGTGTGTTCGTGTCATGCTCTTGGATTACAGGGGGCGTTTACATATTTACCAGGAGCGTCCGCGATTACAGGAGCGAATGTAACAAGGTTCTTGGATTACAGGAGCGGCGAACCACAATAGAATTCTACTTCTACAGCCAATGGATAACTATCCTGTTACACCCGTTGCCTCTTCTTCTCTCGCCATCGCTCTTTATAGCTATCCAGCGCAACTGTTGCCAGTCTGGCAACAGCGCCTGCTTCAACCGCCTTGCCGGATCACCGACCGCTCCGCGCCTAGTCACTGTCAACAGGGGGCCGCCTGTCATGCTGCGACAGAAGAGGCCCGTGCATTCCGCTTGGCGCCTGCCTGGCTACCTAAACTATCTTTTTTCCTCGTCCCATCGGAGGCGGACTGGCCAAACCGCCAAATGCCTCCTTTCGAGGACTGGCATAAAGCCAACACGTGTTCTCTACTTGTTTACGGTGTGTGTGTGTGTGTGTGTGTGTATATATATATATATATATATATATATATATATATATATATATATATATATATATATATATATATATATGTGTGTGTGTGTGTGTGTATTTAGAATTGATTTATTTATGTTCCTATTGCTTTATTTATGTTGTCACGCTTGTTATTTATTTAAAACAAGTAAGGTCTAAACAATTTTAAATATAACATCAACATATATATATATATATATAACATTTTTAGAAGAAAACATGAACTAGTTTCATATTTTTTATAATTTAAAATAAATTAATTACGAAAGTTCTAGAGATCAAACCAGATTTTTATTATTGTTAGAAAATAGAAAATCGCTTTTGAAACCAGCTAAGGACCAAATTTATCCGGTTTTGACAGTTAGAGGGTGTCTGTTACCCGGTTTCATAGTTAAAGGTTAAAAATCGAACTTCAGTGAGAGTTGGAGGTTGAAAAATGTGCTTTACCTTTTTATTTTTATATAATCAAAAGGAAGCATGAGTGAGAAACTAAACGATGTGAAAACTTCTCCGCCAGTTTTCTCCCGAAAAGAAAAACATGTGCAGTTCGTGTTTGCAGTACCATTGTACCTTTTTGCGTGCGGTGTGGCCATTGAAAGAGCCGTGCGTCGTCTAGGATCTCCGCCCATTCGTCAACATATATACACAAAAAGCTGTGTGGTTAACAACGCTGAGGCTGCTCCTCCATTGTACTAGCACTGATGACTTTTGCCCATTCGATTTGCTGAGAAGTCATGGTTAAAAGTACTGTTGACTGATTTATTGTGAGAGTGAAATAATGTTCGTTGACTGAAAAAATACGATTTATAAACAAGCGAACAGGGATCTTTTTCCAAACATGAGGTGCAGACAGTGTTGTACCAAACGATTAGCACCATCATACCAGACCAATTAAAGAGGCAGGCAGATAGTGTTGTACGTACTGTACTGATGACTTTGTTAGTAGGTACACACACGACTGCTATCTGCTGTCAGAGCAGGTTCCTATCAAGACAAGCAAATTGGAGCGAGTATATTCGTATGAAAAATGACGTATATACGTCGGTTCCTTGAAAGGGAGAAGAAGCCCTGAATTGATTACTCCTCATATACAAGAGACGGCCAATTCAAACACCCGGCCTGGCCTGCTGTCAGCTGTCTTGTTTGCACCTCTTCAATTCGCCCGGCCCGTTGGTTTAGTTGAGCAGTCAATTCCATCTTATCTGGAAATTAACCCAGGAGAGGCCAACTGTGCATATTCACAATCCAACGAAACCTAGCCACGCGGAAATCGCAAGCAAGCAGAGACGCACAAGAAAATCTGCTCTTGCTCTGCGAATCACCGGGGAGCAAGCGGTTGTGCCTGCGTTTGCGTCTAGTTTAGAGCCTCTTTGGATCCAGACAGTTGATTGTTAGCTGCTAGCTAAGGATGCTAGCTAATGATTTTTATTAGGGGGAGATATTAACGGACATGTTAGCTAAGCCCCATTTAGATCCTCCACCTAATACTTAGCTAGTAGAGTGTCAATTAATAACTTTTTTATGGAGTACGCCGTCTGTTAAGTAGAAGTATTAGCTAAATAGTTCATTTTACGCTAATAGCTAGAGTGTTTCAATTGCTGGAGCTTATTTTAGCAGCTAACTACTAGCTCATGCAATCTAAACTAGCCTTAAAACACGATCCTATTATTTGGCTGTTCCCATACGATGACATTGATAATTTTTGGCTTAGGCCGCTTCCTCTGCTGTATTTAATTCATAAACGATAGATCCTACTAATTTACGTTCAAAAATCAAACGATGGCAAGGCTCAACGTAGCTTATTATAGTCTGTTTGGTTGTCAGCGTACACCAGAAATATGTTTCGGAGATATATAACTTCAACGTGTTTGGTTCTCTGTGCGGGAATCTAGATCTGGCTCTCCAGACGCAAAAAGTAGTCCACAGTATGGCTCACCGGATACGAATTTCATTTGCATTTCTGACGATCCAGGCTCGCATGGTATAGTGTAGATTTCCTTAGTGGCGCTATTAATATGTGATTAATGTATAATAAATGATATTAGTGTATTTTGATGTAGATTAAGATATTAGAAGTAAAGTAGGGACCATTGAAGTGTAGTTACACAAGTTCAATATTTTAATAAGATTATTTGTTCATCTACTTTTATGGTACAACTTGATGTGAAATATCAAACACTATCCCTTCTTAACCATTCTTTGTGCATAGAGCCAATCAAATAAACATTGTTCCGGCCCGTTCGGTTTGCTAAATATTGGCTGAAACTGGCGGAAAACACTGTTCTGACTGAATTGTTGTGAAAGGAAAACACTGTTCCGACTAAAAAAATAAGTCGAACAAGCCGAATATGGATAAGCCAAACGGGGCCAAAGATAGCTTGGTGTCGGTGTTTCGGACCGGGGGTCCTCAACCAACTAATAAATTTGTACTGCGTGTTCCCGATCTCGGATGGTGATGCAAAGAGACACAAGGCTTATACTGGTTCAGGCAATCGGTGCCCTACGTTCAGTCTGAGAGATCGATTTTGTATTCCTTGCACCGAAGTGCTTGTAGTAGGGGGTTATAAGCTGGTGAGAGAGGGAGCTAATCCCAAGTCTCGGCGTGGAGCAGTGCAGGCTGCTTGAGACGTTGCTCTCAGGCAGCAGGGGAGTGTGCGTGTTACAGGGTGTTGCTTGTGTGCGCGTGTGTTCGTCGCCTAGAAATGGCCCAAGTCTTTTCCTTTTATAGTTGAAGGGGGGACAAGGGTAGTACGTGTGCTAACTACACGGCGTCGTGCGAACGGAGGCGGCGTGTCCGAGCCCTGTAGCCTGTTCCTGTGGCGGCGTGGCCGTCGGAGTGGTCCATCCTTGAAGTAGTGGGGCGACGTGCTGGTCACATCCGATCCTGTGCGTCATGGGAGCTCCAGTGCTACCTCGAAGCGGGCGTGGCGGTCGACGTGCGGGTCACTGTAGGTTGACTGCGCGCGAAGCCGAGGCTCGGTTGGTGCCTAGGCCGAACTGTGGTGGGGGTCTCGGCAGACGTGAATCTCAAGATAGCTGAGGCCCTGACGTAGAGTGCCGAGGCTCGGAGGGAGCGGTTGATCTTGTACGCTGATTCTGAGACGATGATGACCCTGACTAGACTTCCCATGCCACATTGTCTTTGGGGCGGGGGTTACGGGGCACAGTGTAGTGCAGGCGCTGATCGTGGGCACAGCGCCAGAACACAGCGGCCGGTAATCCCCGCCGCGCCTTGTCCTAGCCGGTATAGCGTTGATGCGATTCCTTGTCCCGTCGGCCACTCCGTGGTGTCGAGCCGTCGTCCGGCTGAGATTGCGGGAGTGGTTGACGCATTAATGGAACGTGATGTGCTGTCGGGAAGACTGGTCGAGGCGGGAGAGATGGGTTATTGCCAAGCCAGCCTTGAGCGATACGGAGCATCGCTGTCTCGTCCGAGGCTGTACGCACGGGGCCTCGGGCGAGACGGAGATTGAGCTCCTTATCGAGGCCTCCCACGAGAGGCCTTCACGTGAGGCGGAGATTCTTTAGGGCGTCGAGACCTCCCGTGCGAGGCCTAAGGCGAGGCGGAGAGCCGGTGGGCTCGGACGGGGCCGATGGTTAACCCACGACTCACCTTCTGGCTTTGTTGTTGATGGGGTTTAAGTGACTCTTTTGGTATACGCTCGGGGTACCCGTTTTATGGTACCCGACAGTAGCCCCCGAGCCTTAGGGGGAGTGCGAGCACTCTCCCTGAGGGTTTGTCGAGACTTGGCTTGCGGCCGCCGCTGTAGGGATTGTGTTTTGTTTTTTGAGGTTTCGGTGGGTGCGCGCGAGCGCACCCGCCGGGTGTAGCCCCAAGGCCCTGGAGGAGTGGATTTACTCCTCCAGGGGCTTTTTTGTATTGAGTGAGAAGTTTTTATCGTATTTGCCGAACCCACAAGTGCGAGTTCGGGTCGTGGGGTTTCGGCAAGGTCGCAGGAAGAGCCTCCGAGCCTTTGCACGGAGCAAGAGGGCGATCAGGGGTTCCCCTGACTTTTTGTGTGACCCTCATGCTTCCTTTTCGCTTGGAAGGAGGGGGGATATGCCAGGCTACCCTCGGTGGGTGTGAGCGATGACATCTTCAGTGAGCTGATATCGGGTAAGTCCGAGTGGAGGCCCGTGCCCCGTTCGCTAGGGGTCGGCTAGTGGTCCATAGACGCACTCCAAGAGTACCAGAGGGTTTCTCTAGTGGGTGCCGAGGCCGTTCGCTGGGCCCCGGTGGCTTGGTGCCTCCCTACGGTGGGATCCCATTCGGAGACCTCCATGCCGATCTCGGACACGACTTAGGGCGTCCCAAGCATTTCACTTGCTTGGGCCTTGGCCATACGAGGGCTCGCCCATAGTCGTCCCTGACTCTATTGCCCTGGGGCGGCTATCGAAACCCTAGGGGGGTCAGCCTTCGAACCCTTGGACCGTAACGGGCTCGATGCCCTTTATCGTGTTTGTAACAAAACTTCTAGCACGGGTTTAGGTCGCTTGTCTTTGTCTTGGGTGCAGGAGGAGCCCCCGAGCCTCCACACGGAGCGAGAGGGCGGTCAGGGGTCCCCCTGACTTTTTTGTTCAACCCTCACACATCCTTTTCGTTTGAACGGAGGGATTATTTGCCAAGCCCATTCGGGTGTGAGCCTGGGTCGCTGTGTCTCGGCAAGGTTGCAGGAAGAGCCCCTAGCCTCTGCACGGAGCGAGAGGGCCGTCGGGAGTTCCCCTGGCTTTTTGTACGCCCCTCGCGCGTGAGGGTTTATTTGCCGAGCCCCCTTGGGTGCGAGCCTGGGTCGCGGGGTCTCGGCATATCTGCAGGAAGAGTTCCCTAGCCTCTGCATGGAGCGAGAGGGCCGTCAGGAGCTCCCCTAACTTTTTGAATTGACCCTCGCGCGTCCTTTTCGTTCGGAAAGAGGGGTTGTTTTGCCGAGCCCCCTCGGGCACGAGTCTAGGTCGCTGGGTCTCGGCAAGATTGCAGGAGGAGCCCCCTAGCCTCTACATGGAGCAAGAGGGCCGTCAAGGGTTCCCCTGGCCTTTCGTACGACCCTCGCACTTCCTTTTCATTCAGAAGGAGGGGTGGAATATGCCAAGCTACCCTCGATGGGCGCAAGCGGTGGCATTTCCGGTGAGCTGTTATCGGGTGAGTCCGAGTGGAGGCCCGTGCCCTGTTCGATAGGGGTCAGCTAGTGGTCCATAGACACACTCCAAGAGTACCAGAGGGTTTCTCTAGTGGGTGCCGAGGCCGTTCGCTGGGCCCCGGTGTCTCGGTGCCTCCCTACGGTGGGATCCCATTCGGAGACCTCCCTGTCGATCTTAGACATGACTTAGGGCATCCCAAGCGTTTTGCTTGCTTAGACCTCGCCCCCATGTGGGCTCGCCCGCGGTTGTCCCTGACTCTGTTGCCCTAGGGCGGCTGTCGAAACCCTTAGGGGCCCAGCCTCTGAACCCCTGGACCGTAATAGGCTCGGCGCCCAGTTCCTTCATCTGAAAGGAATAGGGTGGGGGGAATGTCTCCCCCATCGGCTCGACAACAGCTGGCACGCCTTTTGAGGCGATTTTCTAGGGAGACGGAACGACGCCTGCTGCTGTAGCGGTCGGGCACGATGTGGTGTCAGCGGATGGGACGTAACTATTCCTACGATTAATGAGGGAAAGGTGGGCACATGGGCGGTAAAATCAGATCAGGGTTAACCGCACTGGATCTAGGGGAAACTTCCCCGATTTTTCGCCCGTCCATTTCACCTTTACCCTGCATAAATACACAATGAGCCTCGCCCTTCCCCACCTTACCTTGCCTACATTAGCTCTGCCCCCATTGAGACATCACTAGAGCAGCGGGCGCCGGGAAGAAGGGAGAAGGGCGAGCGAGAGAGAGAGAGACAAAGAGACAGACTCACCGCCGCATTTGAACCCTCCACCGCACTCATGGCCGGCGAAATCGTTGTCATCGAGGTGGACCCTTGGGATGCATCCAACGTCACCGTGGAGATGCTTCAGTTGCTCATCGACGGTGGGCTCCTTCATCCGGTGACTGACCCCAATAGGCCGGAGTGGATCGCTCCGTCGGGCGAGCCGAAGCCAAGGCCTCGCGATGGTTACATCGTGAGCTGCGTGTCCTTTCACGAGCACGGCCTCGGTGTTCCGGCGGACCGGTTCATGCGGGCGTTCCCGCACTACTATGGCGTGGAGCTCCACAACTTCAACCCCAATTCCATCGCGCAGGTGGCCATCTTCGTCGCTGTCTATGAGGGGTATTTGGGGATTCCTCCCCATTGGGAGTTGTGGCTCCATCTCTTCCGGGCAGGGCATACCACCAAGCCGACGGGCACGACGGGCATGAGGAAGGCGGAGAGGGCCGGCGGCTGCACTCTCCATGTGTGCCAGGACCGCTAGCACCTCTATATCTTGGCCTAGCTCGCGTTATCCAATCGTCGATGGTACACAAGCTGGTTCTATCTCTGCAACGACGATGGCAGACTTCCCCCCTACATTGGGCGGATTGTGGGGAGCTACCCGGAGAGGTGGAAGTATGGTGTCCCGAGGGAGGATCAGCCCAAGCTACAGCCGCTCCTAGAGGGGTTGGAGAGGCTATGGGGCCATGGCCTTACTGCGGCCATGGTCGTGGCCGCCTTCCACCGCCAGAGGGTGCTGCCGCTGATGGCTCGGCGGCGGCGCCTATTTGAGATGAGGCCGGATGAGCCAAACGAGGGCATCCGGATGTCCTCCTCCGCCCTTTCTGACGAGGAAATTCTTTGCCGGGTGGGGGAGACGGTGGAGGCGAAGCTGAGGGGCAATAACCTGACCCCCTTCGTGATGCGCCCATCGCGGGGGTTTCTCTCGCTGGTAAGTCATGTACTACTGTAACCCCCGGGGCGTCCACATTTCTCATTGCTTCTTGTTCCCTTATCTGTGTTCACCGTACCTATAGGGGATGAGGGACGTGCGAGCCTCCCCGCCGCACGTTCCTGAGGACGCAAGGTGGCGGGCGGCTAACCGGGCGCACGTCGAGGCACAGAAAAGGTGGAAGGATGCCAAGGTGGCGAAGCACACGAAGAAGATCCTTGCACGCGAGGAACTAGATAAGCGCCGCTGGCAGCAAAGGAAGGATGGCCTCCCGTTGGAGGAGTCCCCGTCGCCGTCGCTATCAATAGATGCCTCAGACGGAGATGACGAGGGCGAGATGGGGCGGGGTCCCCTGGACCATCTCCCTGACGTAGGGGAGACGGTGCCTAGGGTGTCGGCAAGCAGCCCGGCGCTCCTAGGAGGAGGAGGAGGAGGAGCCACCCTGGGGTTGGTGGTTGCCCGCCTCGGGGCCGAGGCCGACACGCTCGAGGAGCGGGTGTTGGGCAAGCGTGCCGTGAGCCCGGTGGGCTCGGCGGCAGCGGTGGAGCAGGTGGCGGCGGGGGCGATGCGACTGCCCCCGTAGAGGACCGAGGGGGTGCTAGGGGTCCATCGAGGACCAACCGGCGCCGATGAATACGGAGGCAGTGCCTCTGCCGCTGCCACCGCCTTTGCAGACAAGGGTCGCCGTGCTGAAGCGGTTGTAGCCCCGCTCGAGGTAGGTGTATTTTTGGCGAAGCCGCAGTGCTTTCCGTTCGTTCTTTTGTCTCGTGCTGACCCTGTAATGTTTTGTCCTTAGCCGAAAGCGACCTACAGAGGTGCCTACCTTGGCGCCCCTCAAAGCACTCAAGGTTAACCCTGGCTCCACCGCCCACTGGGTGGCGGAGGCGCAAGCCACCCTACAACATGGCGCGGCGTCGGCGAGGGCCGACCCGAAGGAGCCAGCCACCCAAGGAGGGGCTGCCGAGGCGGCCCCGACACATGCATGGGAGGGAGCGCCTCCGCCCTGCGATGGCAAGGCCCATGGGTCAGATGGGGCCGAGGTTCCCATGGCTACCAAGGCCACCGGGATTGAGGTCCCTAAGGTTTCACAGGCCAGGGCCAAGGCGACGGGGGCCGGGGTGCCCAGGACCATCGAGGCCGCTACGGCAGGCACCGGAGCCCCTGGGACCATCGAGGCCACGATGGCGGAGGCTAGAGCCCCCAGGACCACTGAGGCCGACGTGATCACAGCGAGGCCATCGGCCTAGGAAGTGGAGACGAAGGTGGCGGAGGCCTCGGTGGCACCCTTGGTTCAAGGCCCGTCGTCGTTGCAGGAGAGCGCCCGGGAGGTGGAGGTCCTTCCGATCTCCTCCGATGATGTTTCCTAGGCATAGGAGATGGCTGACGCCGAGGTGGCTGGTGCCATGGAATAGCCGGTTCTGACCTCGGACGAGGGAAGCTCGGCCCTCACGCGGGTATGACTCGAGCCCCACGGGTGGGATCAACCGCATGTCCTGCGGCAGAGCTAGGATGACCTTGAGGGGGAGCCTCTATTTGCCCTCGAGGACGCGGCTAAGGGCGGGCGCTAGGACACGTTTGAGCAGTACCGCCAGCTGGCGGAGCGGTCACTACGGACGGCGCTGTCCGTGGTGGCCGACGATCTACCCGGAGTCGCCTAGGTTCATGGTTTCTTTTCTCATGCGGTGGTCTTTTTCTGAGTTTTCTTTGTAGGGATTGACCCCTGTTCTGTTTCCCCCAGGAGCTCGAGACCCAGTCCCTTGGGAAGTCGGTCTTTCTCCGGTGGGAGAGGGACGTCTGGGACCAGCTTCAGCGGCAAAAGGGCCTTCTTGTTGGCGCCAATGAGCTCCTATCGGCGTGGAGCACAGAGGTGGAGGACCTTCGCCTTTGTTGTGCCGATGCGAAGGTCGAGGCGGTCATGGCCCAGGAGCAGGTCGTCCCTCTAGCGGCGTGGGTCAAGGAGCTAGAGGAGGAGCTGACCTATGTGGCCGGTGAGCGGGACGCCTTCAGGTCCTGGGCTGGAGAGGCCATGGCCTCGGGCAAGGTCCTTGCTGGGCAGCTAGGGGAAGAGCAGAGTGTGCACCAGCTGACGAAAGGTGCCTTGGATAAGGCCCTTATGGTGGTTGAGGCCTTGTGAACCGAGGCTGTGGTTTGGAGGGGAAAGGCCGAGGGTGAGTCCTATTCCTCTTGTTTTATTCGCTTTTTCTTATGTTCGCTCCCTAACTCCCTGGTGTAATGCAGAGCTGGGGAGTGAAGCTTCCAGGGCGGCCGAGGCTTCTCGGGTCGAGACCCAGCGCCTGAAGGAGGAGGCCGACGTTTCCTAGGCCGAAGCCCTGCGCTGGAAGGAGAAAGCCGAGGCCTCTCGGGTCAAGGCCCGACGCTGGGAGCAGAAGGCCAAGGGTGAGTTCCATAGGCTTCCATCCCTATTTGGCTTGTTTTTCCTCATGCTCAACCCCATTCCATTTCCTGTGGCATAGAGTCAGAGGCGGAGGTCACCCGGGCAGCCGAGGCTTCCGTTGCAGTGTAGACGGTGCTCGAGACCAAGATCTAGGAGCATGACACGCTGAAGGGTGCCGCCCGTACCGCCTGCGAGGCCCTAGAGGTTGAGGGGGTTCAGCTAGGTAGCTCCCTTGGGAGCCATCTGATTGCACTGAGCGGTCAAGTGTGTGAGCGGCTCCGAGGAGCGCTGCATACGGGCATCAAGCGCACACTGGCCGTCATCGCCTCGCACTACATCGGTGTTGACCTCCAAGCCATCAGCGATGGCTACGTCTTGCCCAATGATGACGAGGAGGCCAACGAGGTGGTGACGAAGCTGTTAGAGGCAACAGAAGGCCTCAGCATGGCACTGGCAACGTTGTTTGAAGAGGAGGTGGTCCCTCCCCGCCGTCTACCAATGCTGGAGGTCCTGAGCCTTGACCTGGGCCCAAGCGGCCATGTAAATAGAATAGGAATTAACTTTGTATCGTAACACTTGTGGCCGTTGAGGCCTTTCTTTTAAAGTACTCATGTTTCTTAATCGTTTGTCTTGTATTTCCGAGCCTCTGCCCTCTTGTTGTCTCTAATCAGATTTCTTCGCAAAAAACTTCCTTGGAGCCTAAGCCGTCCCCTAGGTGAAAGGTGATGAGGGAGCGCCGTAGCCCGAAGGCTTAGGCTGTCTCGTGACTCTATCGGCCTTGCGGCCCTAAGACGGGCTTTTGGTCCTTGGGTTTTTCGCAATCGATTCGTCAGAGCGTGCTAGAGGGTTTGGCGTAGGATTTTTTTTTCAAAAAATGACTAAAAATGGTGCGTGGGACTTAGGGGGCAATCCCCCATCTAGCCCTCGAGGGAGGCTCGGTTCTGTGGAGGCAGAGCCAAGTCTCGTTTACAGTGTTATCGTATTGCCGAGCCCCACGATGGGCTCGGGGGGGTTTCTCGAGAAATTAGAACAACTAAAGAACGCTTCTCAATTGTATTCCGAGAAACAATATATACAATGCTTGGAAATTTAAGGGTAAAAGTGACGTAGTTGTTCTATGTTCTAAGTGTTGGTGAAGATTTTGCCCTTCTCGTTGGCTAGCTTGTAGGTCCCAGGCTTCAACACTTGGGCGATGATGTATGGCCCTTCCCATGGTGGGGTCAGCTTGTTGCGGCCTTTGTTGGTCTATGTTAGCCTCAACACCAGGTCGCCTACCTTCAAGTCTCGGCTTTGAATGCGCCAGGCTTGAAAGCGCCATAGGGCTTGCTGGTATTTGGCAGAGTGTAGCAGCATGATGTCTTGGGCTTCCTCCAGTTGGTCAAGGGCGTTCTCGCGGGTGGTGCGGTTGCTTTGCTTGTTGTAGGCCTGTAGCCTCGGGGATCCATATTCCAAGTCAGTGGGGAGGATGGCCTCGGCTCCATAGACCAAGAAGAAAGGCGTGAACCCCGTGGCTTGGCTTGGAGTGTTCCTTAGGCTCCAGATGACCGATGGGAGTTTGGTGAGCCATTTCTTGCCAAACTTCTTCAACCGGTTGTAGATTCTTGGCTTGAGGCCTTGTAGGATCATGCCGTTGGCATGTTCTACTTGGCCGTTGGTCCTTGGGTGTCCTACGGCCGACCAGGCCACACGGATGTGGTGGTCGTCGCAGAACATCAAGAATTTTTTGCCGGTGAACTATGTCCTATTGTCGGTGATGATGGTGTTAGGGACCCTGAACCTATGGATAATGTCAGTGAAGAACAACACTGCTTGCTCGGATTTGATTCGATTGATCGGACGAGCCTCGATCTATTTGGAGAACTTATCGATTGCTACCAGTAGATGGGTATAGCCCTTGGGGGCCTTTTGCAGAGGCCCAACCATGTCGAGCCCCCATACGGTAAACGGCCATGTAATGGGAATGGTTTGGAGGGCCAGGGCCGGGAGATGTGTCTACCGCGCATAGTACTAGCATCCCTCGTAGGAGCATACTAACTTGGTGGCGTTGGCAACTACCGTCGGCCAGTAGAACCCTTAGCAGAAGGCGTTTCCGACGAGTGTCCGAGGTGCTGCAGGGTGCCCGCAGGCCCCTACGTGCAAGTCCCAAAGTAGGGCTTGACCTGCCTCGGTAGTGATGCATCGTTGGAGGACACCGGAGGGACTTCGCCTATATAATTCACCATTGCAGAGGACATAAGTTTTGGCTTATTGCGCAAGTCATCGGGCTTCGGTCCTGTCACTAGGAAGCTCTCCCCAAGCAAGCTAATCAAGGAATGGGATTCACCAGTCTGTGTCCTAGTCGGTCTGGGGAGGCCCGGTGTTGACTTCCATGACCTCGGGCTTGGTCAAAAGAGTCTTGGCAGCGGAGGGGGCGCCGAGCCTCACCGTGGTTTTGGCCGATGGGCCCTCTTCTGCTGCCGAGGCGTAATCAATGGAAGGCTTGTGGAGGTCCCTAGCAAAGATGTTCGGGGGGACCGGAGCCCGTGCCGAGGCCATCTTTGCCAGTTCGTCCGTGGCCTTGTTGTATTTCCGCGCGATGTGGTTGAGCTCGAGACCGTCAAACTTGTCTTCCAGGCGACGTACCAACTTGCAGTACGCCTCCATTTTGGGGTTGAGGCAGTTTGACTCCTTCATGACTTGATCAACGACGAGCTGCGAGTCGCCACGGATGTTGAGATGTCGTACTCCAAGTTCGATGGCGATCTGCAAGCCGTTGACGAGGGCCTCATACTCGGCTGCGTTGTTGGAGGTGGCGAAATGGAGCCGAACCATGTAGCGCATGTGTACTCTAAGGGATGAGATGAAGAGAAGACCTGCGCTTGCCCCGGTCTTCATCAGGGACCCATCGAAGTACACGGTCCAGCACTCTGTCTGAATTTGAGCTGGTGGCGGCTGGGTGTCAGTCCACTCTACTACAAAATCGGCCAAGACCTAAGACTTTATTGCTTTCCAAGGTGCAAAGGTCAGGGCTTCCCCCATGAGCTCGACGGCCCACTTGGCTATCCTACTCGAAGCCTCCCAGTTACAGATTATCTCTCCCAAGAGAAAAGATGACACCACGGTCACTAGGTGAGACTCGAAGTAGTGACGCAGCTTGTGCCGGGCCAAGACTACGGCGTAGATCAACTTCTGGATGTGGGGGTATCGTGTTTTAGTCTCGGAGAGCACTTCACTGATGAAGTAGATAGGTCGTTGGATGGGTAGGGCATGCCCCTCTTCCTGCCTCTCTACCACTACGGCGGCGCTGACCACTTGGGTCATTACGGCGACGTAGAGTAAGAGGGCCTCGTCCCTGACCAGCAGTACTAGGACGAGAGGATTGGTGAGCAGTGCTTTGAGCTTGACGAGGGATTCTTCGGCCTTGGGGGTCCAAGAAAAGCGTTCGGATTTTCTCAAGAGGCGGTACAGAGGCAAGCCTTTTTCACCAAGGCACGAGATGAAGCGGCTCAGGGCCGCAAGGCATCCCATGACCCTCTGTACTCCCTTGAGGTCTCAAACTGGTCCCATGCTAGTCATGGCTGAGACCTTCTCTGGGTTGGCCTTGATGCCACGTTCTGAGACTATGAATCCTAAGAGCATGCCTTGGGGGACTCCAAACACACACTTCTCAGGATTGAGCTTGATGCCCTTCCCTCTAAGGCATTTGAAAGCTATCTTTAGGTCGTTGGCGAGATTCTCGGCCTTTTTGGACTTGATCACGATGTCGTCCACATAGGCCTCGACTGTTCACCCAATGTGGTCGCCAAAGACCTAAGTCATGCACCGCTGGTACGTGGCCCCCATGTTTCTAAGGCCGAAAGGCATAGTCATGTAGCAGTACATGCCGAATGGGGTGATGAAAGAAGTCGTGAGCTGGTCGAACTCTTTTATCTTGATTTGATGGTAGCCAGAATACGCATCAAGGAAAGACAGGGTCTCACACCCCGCAGTGGAGTCGACGATCTGATCGATTCGGGGTAATGGGAAGGGGACTTTTGGATAGGTTTTATTCAAACCGGTGTAGTCTACACACATCCTCCATTTCCCATTTTTCTTCTTGACTAACATGGGGTTAGCCAACCACTCTAGGTGGGATACTTCCTTGATGAACCTAGCCACCAAGAGTTTCTGCACCTCCTCGCCCTATGCTTTTCCTTGTCGAATCGGCGTAGGCGTTGCTTCACCGGTCTAGAGTTGGCCTAGATGTCCAAGGCATGCTCGGCGACCTTCCTCGGTATGCCCGGCATGTCTAAGGGACTCCATGCGAACATGTCAGCATTCATGCGGAGGAAGTCGACGAGCACGGCCTCCTATTTGATGTCGAGGGTGGCGCTGATCCTCAGCGCTCGGTCGTCGGGGTAGGCGGGGTCAACCGGGATGAGCTTGATGGCCTCCGCGGGCTCGAACGCCCCCGCACGACGCTTGGAGTCAGGCGCCTTGCCACCGAGTCGGTCGAGGTTGGCGATGAGGGTCTCTGCCTCCATGAGAGCCTCAGTGTACTTGATGCACTCAACATCGTAGTCGTATGCATGTTCGTACATGGACTCAATCGTGATGACACCGTCGGGACCTGGCATCTTGAGCTTGAGGTAGGTGTAGTTGGGGACTACCATGAACTTGGCATAGCACAGCCGCCCTAGGATGGCGTGGTAGGTTCCCCTGAATCCGACCACCTCAAAGGTAAGGACCTCCTTGTAGGAGTTGGAGGGGGGTGCCGAAGCAAACGGGGAGATCGATGTGTCTGAGGGGTCGCGTGCGTTTCCCTAGCATGATGCTGTGGAAAGGTGCGGCGTCGCCCTGGAGCCTCGACCGGTCGATCTCTAGGAGCTCCAGGGTGCTGGCGTAGAGGATGTTGAGACCGCTGCCTCCGTCCATCAACACCTTGGTAAGCCGGGAGTTGCCCACGATCGGGTCGACGATGAGCAGGTATTGCCCGGGATTCGAGACATGGTTGGGGTGGTCCTCTCGATCAAAGGTGATCGCCTCCTAAGACCAGTCAAGGTATCGGGGAGTGGCCACCTTGACCGAGAAGACCTCTCGACGTTTCCTCTTTCGCTGGCGCACCGTAAGGCACGCCGAGGGTCCGCCAAAGATCATGAAGGCGTTGTGCACCTCGGGGAACCTGTCATCCTTGTCATCGTCCCGGTCGTTGGTGCCTTTCTGCTTGGTGTCGTCGTCGGGGAGCCCAAGCCTAGCGTAGTAATGCCGCAGCATGGAGCAATCCTCAAGGGCATGCTTTACTGGGCCCTGGTGGTAAGGGCAGGGTTTCTTAAGCATGTTGTCGAAGGGCCTAGGGCCCCTAGGGCCTCGAGGATTCTTGCGTTCTGCGGTCGCGACCAGATCGGCCTTGAGGATGGCCTGCTTCCCCTGGCGACCCTTTTTCTTTCTTTTGGGGAGGTGGGGAACCGAGGCCTCGGGGGCCTCGTCCCTCTGCTTCCCCTTGGTGTCATTCTCGAGGAAGATGGCCCCAATAGCCTCTTCGCCCGAGGCGAAGTTGGTGGAGATGTCGAGGAGCGTGGCAACCGAGCGCGGCACGTTTTGGCCTAACTCTCGGACCAAGTCTCGACAGGTGGTGCCAGAGAGGAAGGCCTGGATGATTTCTGAGCCGCCAACGCTAGGCAACTCGGTGCACTACTTGGAGAAGCACTGGATGAAGTCTCAGAGAGACTTGTCCAGCTTCTGGCGATAGCTCTTAAGGTCCCAGGAGTTTCCAGGGTGCACGTATGTGCCCTGGAAGTTCCCGACGAAGACCCTAACCAAGTCGTGCTAGTCATGGATCTATGAGGGAGGGAGGTGTTCGAGCCAGGCTCACGCTGAGTCTGACAAGAGCAAGGGGAGGTTGTGGATGATGAGTAGGTCATTGTCCGCGCCGCTTAGCTGACAAGCTAGGCGGTAATTGGCAAGCCAGAGCTCGGGGTTGGTCTCGCCGCTATACTTTGTGAGGTTGGTTGGTTGGCGAAAATGGGTTGGAAATTGAGCATTATGGATGGCCCTGCTAAAGACTCGGGGGTCGAGCGGTTCAGGAGAATGACTATGGTCTTCCTCACTGTCATAACGGCTGCCCCGATGCGGATGGTAGCCTCGGGCGGGCCCCTCACTGTCGTGGCGCCGTCGTCGACCGACCACCTCATGGTCGCCCTATGCCTCGTGTCGGTTGTTGAGGTGGTCGTGGACCAAGGGAACCCTATTGATTATCGGTGCCCGAGCGAGCTCAGGACGAACCGAGGCCTCCCTATCCTGCCGATGCGGTGCTGAGGGGAGGTCCAAGACGGCTCCACGCCACCGGGAGGCAGAACTCTCGGCCTGCTGCACCGCGGCGGTCTCGAGGAGATCTCGGAGCTCACCGCGAACCCATCGTCCTTCCGTAGCAGAGGGCTCAGGCATCATGCGCACTAGCATCGCCATAGCCATGACATTCTGGCTAGCGCGATTGAAGATTGGGGGATAATCATCCCCTTCATCATCGTTGATGCAGTGGTGCACGTCGCGAGCCCGCCACCGGGCTCCTCCGCCATCACCGCAGCCCTACTGCTCCTGCTCGAGAGTGCTTTGGAGCTATTGCAGAAGGAGTCGATCTTGCTCGACCTTGGCCTGAAGCTCTCGGAGCTGCTCTAGGTCTAGGCGTCGGAGTTGTCCGAGGGCAAGGTTCTTGTTTCGTGCTATCGATGGGATAATGCGTGAGGGCATGGCATCGCCCGTTCCCTGATGAAGCATAGTACGATTGCCTACCCCCTCATCCTCATCGCCCGTGCTTGGCATCCCAAGTCCGATGTGGAAGCACTCACGAGTGGGATCGTAAGTATCTTCATCGTCAGAGTCGGAGTAGCCAAAGCAATAGTCACTCGTGGCCAGGAAGCGGCGCATGGCTTCAGGGTCGCGAAGTCTAGAGAAATCCGCTCTGGTCCATGCCTCGTCCTCCTCCGAGGAGTCGGCATGGGACTGAGTCGAAGTCACGGTACCGAAGTTGAGGGCGAAGCGTTGGTGGTGTCCTAAGGGCTCCGCATTGATGGAAGCGTAGGCATAAGCATAGGGTACGGAGATGGTGCCATCTCCGGATTCTGCTTTGCCAGAGCCAGCGCCTCAGGAGGTGGCGGAGCAGAGCTCGGTGACGGGGCATTGCCGCATGCCGCCGGCGTCTTTCCCTTGCCCAAGCTCAGGCCAGATAGGTCCCCAACCAGGGACCTTGTGCCAACAGCCGGGCATGGGGTACCGGCGGAGCGCGGCGTGTCGTCTTGGGTTCGCGTGGTGTCGGCGTGGCCCCACTCACGTCACGCCTGGCGAGCGCGACGAGAGCGGCCGCCCAGGCGCCGCCTGCGCCTGGGCTATGGGTGCGTGACGTCGTCGTCGGCAGGTGGGGCTCGGGGTGTGAGGAGTACCATGTCGCACTCATGCCCTAGAGACATGAACTCTAGGCTCCCAAACCAGACCACCGTGCCAAGGCGCAGTGGTCGGACGGGGTCTGCCATCCGAAACTTATTGGGATGACGAAACTGACACGCAGAGGCCCCCTACCTGGCGCACCAACTGTCGGTGTTTCGGACCGAGGGGGTTCTCAACCAACTAGTAAATTTGTACTGCGTGTTCCCGATCCCGGATGGTGATGCAAAGAGACACAAGGCTTATACTGGTTCAGGCAATCGGTGCCCTACGTTCAGTCTGAGAGATCGATCTTCTATTCCTTGCACCGAAGTGCTTGTAGTAGGGGGTTACAAGCTGGTGAGAGAGGAAGCTAATCCCAAGTCTCGGCGTGGAGCGGTGCGGGCTACTTGAGATATTGCTCTCAGGCAGTGGGGGTGTGTGCGTGTTACAGGGTGTTGCTTGTGTGCGCGTGTGTTCGTCGCCTAGAAATGGCCCAGGTCCTTTCCTTTTATAGTTGAAGGGGGAACAAGGGTAGTACGTGTGCTAACTACACGGCGTCGTGCGAATGGAGACGGCGTGTTCGAGCCCTGTAGCCTGTTCCTGTGGCGGCGTGGCCATCGGAGTGGTCCGTCTTTGAAGTAGTGGGGCGACGTGCTGGTCACATCCGATCCTGTGCGTCATGGGAGCTCCAGTGCTACCTCGAAGCGGGCGTGGCGGTCGACGTGCGGGTCACTGTAGGTTGACTGCGCGCGAAGCCGAGGCTCGGTTCGTGCCTAGGCCGAACTGTGGTGGGGGTCTCGGCAGACGTGAATCTCAAGATAGCCGAGGCCCTGACGTAGAGTGCCGAGGCTCGGAGGGAGCGGTTGATCTTGTACGCTGATTCTGAGACGATGATGACCCTGACTAGACTTCCCATGCCACATTGTCTTTGGGGCGGGGGTTACGGGGCACAGTGTAGTGCAGGCGCTGATCGTGGGCACAGCGCCAGAACACAGCGGCCGGTAATCCCCGCCGCGCCTTGTCCTAGCCGGTATAGCGTTGATGCGATTCCTTGTCCCGTCGGCCACTCCGTGGTGTCGAGCCGTCGTCCGGCTGAGATTGTGGGAGTGGTTGACGCATTAATGGAACGTGACCGGGAAGACTAGTCGAGGCGGGAGCGACGGGTTATTGCCAAGCCAGCCTCGAGTGATACGGAGCATCGTTGTCTCGTCCGAGGCTGTACGCATGGGGCCTCGGGCGAGACGGAGATTGGGCTCCTTGTCGAGGCCTCCCGCGAGAGGCCTTCGCGCGAGGCGGAGATTCTTCAGGGCGTCGAGACCTCCCGTGCGAGGCCTAAGGCGAGGCGGAGAGCCGGTGGGCTCGGACGGGGCCGATGGTTAACCCACGACTCACCTTCTGGCTTTGTTGTTGATGGGGTTTAAATGACTCTTTTGGTGTACACTCGGGGTATCCCGTTTTATGGTACCCGACACTTGTACTACCAGTCTGTCCAGCATTGGCCTGATTTCTATACCAGTTTCTATATACGATGTAGGCCCTCTAGAGAAGACAACCGAACACACTATTAGCAGTTTTGTTTTTGAATTAATAACGTAATTAGGGCACTGCAAGCATCAACTCGAAAAGGTGCACAGATCTAGCTAGCTAGCTGCTGGTAGGTGAGTTCATTTTGGCAGCTTGATCGTATCCGCTCGCCTCCGAGTAGAAGGAGTACCTGTGAAAGGTGGGGGGCGCTATCTGACTGGTAGTATGTGCCGGTGCCGGCCGGAGGGGTAGGGCACGAGGCCGAGGGCCCAAGCAAAGGAAGGGTTCAAGTTCAGGTATACAAACTCCAAGGTACTATAGTCTATTAGGTATTAACAAACTATTGAGAAGAGAGATATAGAACTGGCCAAGCGGTTCAAAAAGACAACATCAGTATTTCTTTTCTAATTTTCTTTCCCCACGGCCCTCGGGTAGAGAGGAGTCGAAGAGTCACGCTGCACACAGCACACTCCGATCATGAGTTCACGACGTGCGCCTTACACGCGCGGAGCTGGCGAGCCGCACCGTCGCGAAGAGCTAGACTACCGGAGACACGGACACGGCGCACGAGGGCGGCGACCAGGGCTCCACGACGACGACATCTTGATTCTTGACTTCTTACGAATTGCGATCACCGATCAGTTGTTTAGGCCCAAGGTATTTTTTTTAATCTAAATTAATTATTTGTATAGTATTCCAGATTTCTAGTACTTTATACCTATATAGTCAGATTTTTCTTCTAATTTAGGTGTTAGAATTTTAGAATGCTACCTAAGAAATATTTGTCATGGGTGAGAAAAGAAAATAAATATATTATTTTTTAATCTATATTGTTCCTCGATAATTATCATACATCTACAAATATATTGCTTAATCTACGTTGTTCCTCGATAATTATCAGACATGTTAAATTAAAAAAATGTTATTGAATTTGCTTTCATTTTGTAAGTAAAATTAGTGCATATATATTATAAGATTTTATACATGGTCAAAAGAGGCCGTTGCGACGTGATCACGAGAGGGCCCTTGAAATCCAAGGACTGGCACTGGTCTATGCCCGTCAAGATACTTGCTCCACCATCAGATCAGATGCCCCTGCGATCACGCATCCCATCCTAGCTACTCTTATTATCAAATCTTTTACTTTTTAGCTATTTTTTAAAAGTTTATCATAAATAGACCCCTGGAGGAAAGATTTTAGAATCTGAACCCTTAGCTCGGCGTCATCAATGCTGACGCCGAGCTAACACGTCTCGGCGCTAGCATCCCTGGCGCCGAGGTCTTGGGCTCGGCGCAGACGTGACGCTGACTTGGCAGGCAGCTCGACGCCAACTGGCACCGAGCATGTAGTTCCAGGCCTCGAGCGTCGTGCACTCGTGCTGCCATTTACCACGGTACAACATGGAGTGCAGATGTTGGTAGCTTGAAAAGGGTCACGTCGCCTAGCTACTGGCAATGCGTGCACGGTCAGGCATGGAGACTTGCCCACGCTGCACGGCACCTGGAAATCACATCAGCTTTTTACCGTGTTAGGCCAAGCGCCGTCACTAGCTTTTTACTGGATGGATGGCAGAGGAGAAAAGAAAAGCGCTTGCGTCGACTCATTGGAAAAACACAGCGGCCACGCACTTCTCCCTCACCCTCTCCCATGCTTTTGATGTGACCACAGATGTGCCAACCCCCTAAGGCTGAGGACCACTGTGTGTGAAATCTTTCTTGTATAGTATTCATGATGCCATCCCACGGCTTCGCAATGGATCGGTGAGAAATTGGTGATCTTTGAATTTCACAATCAACTAGCGAGTGAGAAATTGAACCTAAGTATGGCCGGTTTTCTTATTTGTGACCAGGTATGGCACACATGAAACGTAGCATTTATTTTCCTACATTGGAAAAATGTAGGAAAAAATCCTATAATTCCCTTTGGAACAAGAATGCTTCCCAACAATTCCTTTGAATTCCTATAATTCCTTTAAAGAATTTTGGAGGAAACTAAACATGAGCTCTAATCTCATCATTTTGTTTCCTATGTTTTTCCTACATTTTTTCAAAGGGCATCTTCCTAAACTTTTCTTTCTTCTGAAATCTTGTAGGATTTAAAGTGTTACGACATTTCGTTCTTATGTTTTCCTATCCTTGTGTTTTGTAAATTCTTTGTTCCAAAGGGTCCTTTAAACTTGTGAATTCTTTCTGTCCCAAAATAAATTAACTTTTAGAGTTGTCCTAAGTCAAACTAATTGAATTTTGACAAACTTTATAAAGAAAGTACCAACATCTATGATACCAAATAAGTAAATTATGAAAACATATTTCATCATGTATCTAATGATATCATTTTTGTGTCATAAAAATGGTCTTCTTTTCTACAAAACCAGTCAAACATAATATGGTTAGATTTTGGAAAACTCTAGAAGTTAATTTATTTTAGGATGAGGGGAGTATGTTTTGTTTTCTAAAAATACTTGGTCACAATTGATGTACCATGATTTAGGACAAAGGTAAAGTTAACTAAAACAAACACATGGAGAAGAAATTAAATAAGAGGAATGAATATAGCTAGTTTAGCTAGAATGTGACTTTGCACCTTAACTATTGTGTCATTCATTGACATGCGGATAGTAAATAAAAAGACTATAAAGGATTAGGAACTGAAAACCTATTTTGAATCTAGAAATGGCATGGTATAGTAATAGTAGAACCACAAGATTTACCATGTATTGCCTATGTTCCGCAAATAGTAACGTTTAAGTTTTTTCCTAAGTTAAAGTTTGATGTTTAACCAAGTGTAAAGAGAAGATTGTCAATATTTGTAACAACAAATAAGATTTTCTATGAAAATATATCCAGCGATGAAACTACTGATATTTATTTGGTATTATTCAAATTTGTGTTTTTCTGTATAAATTTAGTTAAAGTTTAAGATTGTTTGACTAAAACTAGAATGACACTTTTTGCAGGATGGACGTGGTATATAAAGAGAAGCTCGAAGAATCATTTCAGGGTGCTTGTGAATCAAATAAGAGTGTACTACCATTTGATTTTTTTTCATAAGTTGTGGAAGATAACTTGTTCAAGCATGTGACTTTGAGTGAAGAAAATAAGTGCTACATTTTCATAAGTTGCTGGAAGATAACTTGTTCAAGCACGTCATAGGGAGAAGTGCGTGCCTGCAGTGTTTTTCTAATGAGTCGACGTAAGTGCTTTTCTTTTCTCCTAAACCATCCATCCAGTAAAAAGCCAGTGACGGCGCTGGGCCTAACACAGTAAAAAGCTGATGTGATTTCCAGGTGCCGTGCAGCGCGGGCAAGTCTCCATGCCTGACCGTGCCCGCATTGCTAGTAGCTAGGCGACGTGACCCTTTTCAGGATACCAACATCTGCACTCCACGCTGCATGATGGTGAATGGCAGCATGAGTGCACAACGCTTGAGGCCTGGAACTGCATGCTCGGCGTCAGCGTTAACGGCGTCGAGCTCGGCGTCAGGGTGGCTGGCACCGAGCTGCCTGCCAAGTCACCATTATGTCTGCGTCGAGCCCAAGACCTCGGCGCCAGAGACGCTGGCGTCGAAACATGTTAGCTCGGCGCCAGCATCGATGACGCTGAGCTAAGAGTCAGATTCTAAAATCTTTCCTCTGAGAACCTATTTGTGAGAAACTAAAAAAAAAAGACTAAAAAGTAAAAAATTCGACCCCTACTACTCCATAATGCTAGCCGGTGGTATGACCGGCCGTATGACTGTATGAGTAGTCTGAGTGGCACCCATGCGTGAAAATGAAACTGGAGATTCATGTTTCTGTGCGGGCGTCCTTGTACTCTCCTCTGCTGGATTCTTTCTTTGCAGGCACTTCATGTGCTTTTGTGCTACCTAGTGTAGCATCTTTCATCAACTGTAGTACTTCTATTAGGCAACTATGGTCTTGTCTAGATTAGGGTTAGAAATCAGTATTTGACATTGTAGCATTTTCGTTTGTATTTGACAATTATTGTCCAATTATAACCTAACTAGACTCAAAAGATTCGTCTCGTAATTTATAATCAAACTGTGTAATTAGTTATTTTTTTATCTATATTTAATACTTTATGCATGTGTCTAAAGATTTGATGTGATAAAAAAAAATTGAAAAAACTTGCAATCTAAACCAGGCCTAGAGCTAGATGGAATCGGTCTGAAACCTTGGTCACGCAGAGGCGTGTCGTGTGCTGGTCCTCGTGAGAATTATGCAACAGCAGCCTGAGCCTGACCGATCGAACTGGAGCAACACGGAGCAGAAGATGCCGACGTACAGTACGTCCAGAAAGATTTGTTTATATAAGCTAGAGTACTTTGTGTGCCATATCCTTGGGACCTTCGGTGCAGAGGAGACGAACTAATGGCATTCGAGATCCGACCGTCCGTATTTTCGGTTGAGGTAGATAGTCTTTTTTTTTTCTTGGTTCCCTGATTAACAGCGATGATGCCTATGTGCATGCATGCACCACACTCGATCATCACACCCTTGAATGCGTGTACTGCCACGTGTACTTGCAAATAATACCATTGAAAAACACCCGCAATGTTGTGACCCCGAAGCGTACATCGTTGCACTGTGGATGGCCACCACCACTTTCTCCTCCTCCACTGAGCCCTTGTTTAGTTGGGTGAATTTGGATTTTGGGGCTACTGTAGCATGTTCGTTTTTATTTGACAAATAGTATTCAAACATGGACTAATTAGGCTCAAAACGTTCGTCTCGTAATTTCCCACCAAACTGTGCAATTAGTTTTTCTTTTCGTCTATATTTAATGCTCCATGCACGGGCCGTAAACATTCGATGTGACAGGTACTGTAGCAACTTTTTGGAAGTTGGGCACCAACTAAACACGCGCTGAAATGCCCTGCAACCACACGCGCTGAAATGCCCTGCAACCACGGGGTGTTTAGTTTTACGGTCCCTCCTAAAATTCCTATCACATCAAATATTTAGACATATATATAGTATTAAATATAAACTAATTATGAAACTAATTACACAACTTACGACTAATTTACGAGACGAATCTTTTAAACCTAATTAGTCCATGATTTGACGTCGTGTTGCTACAGTAAACATGTGCTAATGATAAATTAATTAGGCTTAAAAAATTATCTCGCAAATTAGCCTCTATGTAATTGGTTTTATAATTAATCTATATTTAATGCTCTTTATTAATATCTAAATATTCGATGTGACATAAATTTTAGAATCAACTAAAGAAGCAGACACCCCTACAAATCGCGCATGCATTGCGGATCGATCATCATCATCGTAGCATGCATAGCGCAGGTTCCCTTTTGTCATTTGAAAGGCGCGCGGCCTCCACCTCAATGGCTCCGGCCTCCATGCATGGACCTCCGCATGTCAACGTTGCACTCGCATGCAGGAAGCCAGAGGCCAGGCATGGGTAGTGGAAACTGGCAAAAGGCTCTAACCTTTTTCCTTTGGCACGTGACGTGGGGCCCACGTGAACTCATCAAATCAAAAGTCGCAGGTACTACTGTAGTACTGTGCATGTGTATGCATGACAGGTGGTGTGGCACGGGATGATCGATGCCCACCAAACCCAGCCCAACCGAACGCGATCAGGCAGGCAAAGGCAACCCACGCACGCCGCTGGCACCCATTTTTTTAGCTCTTTTTTTTAAAAAAAAATCACCAATATATCTACGGAGGTATGATTTTAAAATCTGAACTCTTAACTTCGTCTCGGTATCATCGTTGCTGGCGCCGAGATTACACTTCTCGGCGCCATCGTTGCTGGCGCCGAGGTCAGGACTACGTTGGCGGCGTGGACGCTGACATGGCAGCCAGCTCGGCGCCATATATCTTGGCGCCGTGGATCAATCCTGACGCCAAGCCCCTCTTACGTATGGGTCATCCCTTCCTTTCTCTCTTCCTCTCTCTCTCTACCGAGCCGCCGCACCGCTGCCCTCGCCCCCGCGCCCTTGCCCGCGCCGGCCGTCCCTACCCACGCCCACGCCGCCGCGCCCTCGACGGCCGTCCGCGCCCGCGCCCTCGGTGGCCCCGCCCCACGCCCACGTCGTCCTCGGGCCCTGCAGTGTCCAGCCGCGTCAGGTAAAAATTATGAATATGCAATGTAGGTACTTAGTTAGCTTTGATTGTAATATAGTAGTTCGATTATTTGTTATTTACTAGTTAATATGATGACTCAGGTAGTTGATTTAGTTAGTAATCTAGTGAAATAGATATGTAGATAGATAGAAACATAGGTACATAGATATAGTTAGATATGTAGATAGATAGAAACATAGATATATAGACATAACTATTTTGTGAGTACACTGTATATATATATATGTAGTTACTATCTTATTTACTTAGTTTGTAGTTAGAAAGTACTTGTTAGGTACTATCTATCGTCTAATTTGGAATAAAGGATATGTGTTTCGTTATGTGTTTGAACTAGATGGACAACCTAGTGACCATATATCATGGAGGCACCATTGAATGCTATCGCTATGGATATGTTGAGTTTGTTGACATGCAAAGCGTGCCTGTGCTATTCAATGATATTCCTTCATTTAGTGAGATGGTTGCAAGGGCTCGGGGAGGAGCTGCATTGCCTTGGAGATGATGATGATGATGGCATTACAGTTGTGGGTGTACTGCACCTAGGTTCTCCTTCCAATATCCTTAGGCGAATGATTCTAATTGGATGTGTGGATCAGTGGGAGAACTATGTGACCTAGGTTCTCCTTCCAATATCCTTAGGCGAATGATCCTAATTGGATGTGTAGATCAGTGGGAGAACTATGTGAGATCGGCTATGAAGAGTTAGCTACAATGTTTGGACGTGGTTGTGCGTCGGGTGTTAGTTGATCCCATTCCTCATGGGTTTTCCCTACCAATAGGTCAGTAGGCACACTTCGACCCTCCTGTCTCGAAACCTGATATGGATGTAGAGGTTGCACCTATGGTTCCCGATGCTCAATCTACCCCCAATCAGGTAGTTGGAGATGCTTGTCAGACTTATGATGTTGTGGCAGATTCTCCTCATGAGATCCCTTTAACACAGAATCATCCAAGTAAGTGTCTTATCCGCATAGTTATTGGGAGCATACCCTCTTCCTTACATCCATTTCTTTCAGTCTTTTCTCATTTCTCTACTTATGTTGCAGGAGACATTCCTAACAATGTGGATGTGCTCTCTATTGCTGCGCAAGTGCACTATGGAGATGGATTTCGTGGCTCCAATAGTGTTGAAATTATGAATGATTCAGAGCCATATAAGATGCCAAGGGCTCTTGATTCTAATGATGATCGCCCTGTTGGAGAGCTGACAGAGAGTGATGTTGAGATGCTGAGGCTTATCTTTCCCGACCACCGTGATCCAAGAATTCATGAGTTCAGCGATCTTGCTCATTCCGATCAGGCATGTGAAGAAGGATGTGATGATGAGCTCCTAGAAGCTCCTGAGACCAGCCCTAACATGGTAATTAAGAATGGGAGGGTATTCAAGGACCTCTCTACATTGAAGAGGTGGTTGCAGGCGTTTGTAGTGATGCGAAGGAGACCTTACAAGGTCTTGCATTCATATGTGGAGCGCTGTTACATAGTTGTGTGTGACAAGAAACACTGCCCATGGAGGGTTTATGCAAGGAAGCAAAAGGTCACTAGAAAGTGGAAGATCACAAAAGTTGTCGAGCCACACAATTGTGCTGACCATGTGCTGACACTGAGGCATCGACAGTTGACATCTACCCTCATTACCAAGCGGTTGATGGGAATATTGCAGGAATAACCCAACATGAAGGTTAGGACAATTATCAGGACCGTTGAGGCGTTGTATGGAGGTTATGTGATAACTTATGGTAAAGCTTGGAGGGCTAAGCAGTGAGCATGGAAGATGATATATGGGGACTAGGAGGATGGGTATGAGCAGGTGCCAGTACTTTTCAATGCAATCAAAGCGGTGAATCCAGGCATGTATTATGAGTACATCCCAAAACCAAATGCATGGAAGGATGGAAGGCAGATATTCTTCTGTGCTTTCTGGTGCTTCCCTCAGTGTGTCGAGGCCTTTAGGCACCGTCATCCTATCTTCGCCATTGATGGTACATTCTTGATTGGCAAATACCAGGGCACACTTCTTATAGCCATATCCTATGACGTGAACAATAAGTTGGTTCCTTTAGCATTTGCTTTGGTTGAGAAGGATAATAATGACAGTTGGGGATGATTCTTGAGGCTAGTCTAGATACATGTGGTTGGGCCTAGTAGGGAGGTTGGCGTCATATCTAATAGGCACCAGGGCATACTTAATGTCGTGCGAGAGCAGATAGAGGGGTATGCACCTTTGCATCATCGTTGGTGTACTCAACACCTTACCGAGAATCTACTCTGGAAGAATGGTGTGAAGGATAACTTTGATCTGTTTTAGGAGACTGCTCGATAGCTTGAGGACAAGTATTTTTCAGAAAAGTTGGAGTAGGTCAGAACCTCATCAAATGCAGAAGGTAGACAATGGCTCACAGATTTGATGAGGGATTTAGAGAAATGGACAAGAGCTCATGATGCCGGTGGATGAAGGTACGAGTTTCAGTGTAGCAACATAGCAGAGTCATTCAATAAGTTGCTATTGGGAATACGTGGTATGCCCGTAAATGCAATCGTTCAATTCACCTTCTACAAGCTTGTTGCCTGGTTTAACGATAGACACACCCATGCATTGTAGTTGTGGAGTGATGTTGAGATATGGGCTTCAAAACCAAAGGCACACCTAGACAAGGTAAATGAAAGGACTAGCACACATGAGGTTACATGCTTTGACCATACCATAGGGACTTATCAGGTCGAGCATCGGGGCGGTACAATGTTCAACGATGAGGTCTGAGAGTCAAGGATGCATGTGGTTATCCTCCAAAATTTCACATGCACTGGTGGTAAACCAAGGCAGTACCACTTTCTATATTCTCATTTGGTGGCAGTAGTTAGGCATCGTAACTATAATATCAAGAGCAGTATACCTCACAAGTTTAGTGTCAACACGCTTGTGGACACATGGAGCCCCCACTTCATGTCTTTCCGAGACCCTAGAGAGTGGCCTCCATATGATGGGCCAAAGTACATTGTGGATCCAGCTTACGATTGGAACAAGCATGGATCAAGGAAGAGGACGAGGCACATGATGGTTATGGATCATATACCCGGAAGAATGAGGCATGGGAGAGGAACCCCATTTCTTACTGACCCCGAGCAGTACGAGTGCGGCAAGTGTGGTAGACTGGGCCACAATTCACGCACTTGCCATTGGCAGATTAGTGAGGCACGACTATTGGTTGTTTTCATTATTTCATATTTGTCGTGTTCATTTAATTAATTATGCATGTCTCAATTTATGCATGTAATTGTGTCAATTACTTGTACATTTCTAAGTTCATGTTTCATTGTATATTGAATTTCTATTTCATTGACTTTTTTGTAGGATGGAGCAATTCCACCTGCTCAACCCGACATATGAGACGATCCACCGAGGATGTCTCATAGTGGAGGGGCAGGTAATAATCTATATGTTTTGTTCAAATTTTTGTGAGCGTACATGTGTTCGTGAAGTAACGGAAGACTATGTTTTGTTCCATCTAGGACCTTCCAGTCCTTCATCCTAGAACCCACAATGGGTTCTTGGACATGCAGTACAACAATAGGTACACTCCTTTCCTACAAAGAGCTGGCCTGGATGTCATCTCTTTTCAGGTTCGTCGTGGGTTGCCTAAGTTCAACTCAGCGGCCATAGCTACTTTGGTTGGCAGGTATTATCTTCAATCATTGCCTCCATTCATGGCCATTTGTTCATGCGCTTGCCTCTTTAACATGTAATCTTGCTTTGTCTAAAATGTAGGTGGCGGCCGAAGACTCACAACTTCCACTTACCTTTCAGAGAGATGACAGTCACACTCTAGGACTGTTAGAAGATGCTAGGCCTAAGGATTCACGGCAACATAGTCAATGGGTAGTGCAGGTTAGAAGGCTAGAGAGCATGAGTAGATGCCTTCCTTGGGTGTGAGGTTGACGAGCAAGGGGCTCGCACTTCTGGAGTTCTAATCTTCTGGCTCCGGCAAGAGTTCGCACAGTGCCTCGAGGAGGCAGATGAGGAGACAGTTGGGTACTACTACAGGGCGTGGACCCTACATCTGTTTGCATGCATTCTCTTCCCTGATCCCACGGGTGACACTGCATCGTGGATGTGGGTCCACTGCCTTAGTGACTAGGACCAGGCGGGTCAGTATAGCTAGGGCTCTGTAGTTTGGGTTTTCTTTACCGGCAACTTTGCGAGGGGTGTCATCGAACTTCATCCATAGCGTCACTTGGTGGATGCGTGTACCTACTTTAGTTATGGATGTGGACTCGTCTACCAGTTGGCCGTCCTGAGATTCTAGCTCATTGTGAGTGGTTCTCAGGTCAGCCTCCACGTCGACAACCGACGTGGGCGTACCTTTGGGACCTAGTTAGGGTTCTACACGCGGGGTTACAGCGGGCGTACATTGAGTTCATGAATGATCTAGACACGCTAATGGTGTCTAGTGTAAGTAAATTTTATTTCCTATGCTGGTTTGAAATGGTTTAGTATACCATCTAACATCTTGTTTGGACATATTGTAGGTGTCGTGGGAGTCGTACGATGGAGAGGGGGCACTTCCTTTTCATTTGAGCAACATGTGTGGGCACGACGATGACTTCTATAGGATGATGTGCCCTCTAATCTATTTCTATGCTATCGAGTTCCACCTGCCAGATAGAGTTGCACGTTAATTTGGAGTGAGACAGTTTTGGCCAACGGCTCTGTTCTCGACTGGCATTGCCTTACACAAGTAAGTCTTTTGCTATTTTAAATGTCTTGTGATGGTCCATTTCCATTAATATGGTGACATGTACATGGATTTAAGTAATGATAACATACGTGTAGGTTGGATCATCAGAAGAATAGAAAGATTTTTGACTAGGAGAAGCACCACTAGTACTACATTGAGCAATGGGAGCAGATGCACGACAATGTGGACGAGAACAACAAGCCACACACAAACTGTGAGTTCAGGTGGTATCAAGCTTGGTACCAATGTGCGACATGTTGCAGGCTGAGGCTACAATGGACAAAAGATGGCTACGCCGACATCGAGTCGTCCGATGATGAAGACACGGCGTATGACCAATCTACTCATGCAGGAAGGCAGGTGGAGGCAGGACCAATCTTGGACAGAGTGGTAAGTCAATTGCCTTATTTTTCTACGTTAAGTTGCATACCAATACATTATGCGTTAGAGGTATCTATTTTAGTTAGTGCCACCATCGAGCCGTTGCATCCTTATAATACGTTAGATTCTTGTACAAAAGAAAACAAAACCTGTTGCTATATGTTCACAAGTATTATTACTGAGAAGTTTGTTGCAGGGCAACACCCTCAAATGCTCCATTGAAGACATTGAGCGCTTTCATCCGAGAGTCCAGGATGGCAACACGCGTAGCTTCCTAGACGTAAGATTCAAAATATTCTTTCAAACATATTATTAATATGTTAGATTCTTTTAGTTAATATAATTTTGTACAATAGAGGCTGGCATATCGGCTACGCCATGCGGCTGCTCGTTGTGGTTGTAGGAAAGACACGACGGAAGACGTGTACGTTCCTTCCGCAAGCAGAGGAGGCTTAGGTTCCTCTAGCCAAGCACCTACAGGGGACGAGGACAAGGACGAGGACGACGATGACGTGGACTAGAGGCACGAGAGCTTGGCCCCCTCTTAGCTCCAGGACGCTCTCTCGACTTAGCCTACACAGCCACCAGGCACTAGGCAATGCCGTCCACCTGACCCTTACACTCTAGGTACCAGCGCTCTTAGTCACAAGGGTAAGGGTAAGACTAGGAGGCAGTGAGGGTTTATGATAGATGTTAGTATGTACTATTATGGATTTTATAGTTACTTTCCTATAACTATTTGGGACTGTATGGACATTATGGACTATTTGGACTATGCATGACATGTTATTTTGATTGTGATGTTCGATGTGGTTGTATTGTGCTCTTTGGACGATTAAATGTTTGGATTATATAATAATGTATCTGTTTGTAACTGTGGATGCTCCTGAAACAAGGGAAACTCTAGCGAATTTTTTCTATGAATCATTAATTATACTACACTGCTAAAAAGCCACAAATGTAGTACACAGATTAAATATAAATTTATTAGAACATGTGTATTCCAATGGTATTGTACAGACGCTTTGCAGATGAATCTAGGCTTTTCAGTAATAGTGAATGAATCTAGGCTTTTTAGATAATGAAAATAGACTTTTCAGTTACAAGGACGAGGAGTACGATCACAGCAGTGATTTATCACTTCACTTACATAGTACACCTATAGCATCTAGGCTTTTCAGTAACAGCGATCGAATCTAGGCTTTTCAGACAATGAAAATAGACTTTTCAGTTACAAGGACGAGGAGTACGATGACAACAGTGATTTATTACTTCACTTACATAGTACACCTATAGCATCTAGGTTTTTTAGTGATTTATCATGTCAACGACGAATAGACTTTTTAGGAAACGAATCTAGGCTTTTCAGTGTCCATTGAAATAGGCTCTTTAGTGAAACTAATTAGGCTTCTTTTGACCAGTTATAACACATTGAAACGACAACTTAACCTGCCTCTGCCTATATATACGTAATGCTAGATGCATTGCTACTTACTTTCCAACTAGTATTTTCTTTCATCACAGCACCAATGTCTGGAGGGTCATCTAGAGAGAGAGAAAAGGGGAAAGCTACTACCATTGTGTGGGAGGGTTCTCTTGGTCCCGATTTTTTTGAGGAAGCTCTTTATGAGAGGTTACCAGTTGAGAGCAAATGTGATTTCACCAAAGAGGCACCACTGAGAGGATACGATGAACGGAAAGAAGAGTGGCCAAAATACACGCATAGTGAGGACTGCCTAGTGCAGATGTTCACCGAGGGAATAGATGGAGGTCGTCGTTTCTTCAAATACCGGTGAGCATGGGTAATTGCTATTACTATTTGTTTCTTCAATATGTTCCTCTTCTATACAACTTATATGACATACCATGGATGTGCCATGTGAATAAGATAGAGTCGTCCTAGTAGTGTGGCCACATAGCAAATTATGTTGCACCTTCTTCATAGTAGCCTCCCATTGTTGGTGGTGGTGATGGCGGGGGTGACGGCAGAGGCCCCTTGTTCTTGTGGTTAGGGCAGGTGCAATATGGATCATTGTAGAGTGCCTCCTGTGAATTAGCGCCATTGTTGTTGTCGTCCTATTCATCATCCTTGTAACCGCTGCTAACTTCCCTTTTTAGATCGAAGATACGGTCCTGTAGGTAGTAGATGTACTCTGCATGCGGATAAATAGGTCAAGGATCGACCCACCTAGTGAACCCACAGTTTTCTTCGGCCAAGGAAGACTGCAATTACCTAAGGCATATTAGATTTAGTAGAAGGAACTTTGTACCCTAGTTCGGTACATGTTCTCACATGTCATTTCATGTGTTTTGTGTGTTGAATTATATAATGCCCTGCGTTGTTAGGTTTTATTTGCAGCACATGATCATATTTCACTACGTCCACAATATTATACTAAATATTATGACCACAAATAATGAAAACAACTACATAATGAAAAGTCTAATACTATGCCACATTAAACAACACAATAATTCTAGAAGTACGTGTCGACAGTAGACAACATTGTTCATGAATAAACAATAGAACTAGCAAGTCATGGAGACTACTAAGTGCAACAAGGCCACTTTCCCTTCCTCAAGGCATCAGGATTCTCCTCCATCGCTGATTTCGCTCGACATGCATGCTCAAGCTTCTTCTCCCTCTCCTCCCTGTACACAGCAACACGCCTCCTTTCCTCCTCTTCCTTGTGCTCCTTTTTTACAGCCTCCTCTCTGTATCTCTTCTCCATCATCTCCTTGTCCTCTACCTCCCACCGCAACAGTTTTTGCATCCATTCCTTGTCTTCAGTCTTGATCTCAGTGCCGATCCACTGCTCAAAATCACAAAGCGGTGGAGGGGTCTGCAAAAAATCATGCAAGATGTCATATGACACAAACATCAATTCCTCACCATCTTGTTAATGCGGTGAAAGCATCTAGGCCCCTAGTTGAGTTTTGGTGATTAATGACAATACATGATTACTATAACTAATGTGTGTTTTACAGAGGCAATTAAGTTAGGTCATGGTAATGGAGATCAATTGGGCAATCAAGGTGGTCATGCCCCTACGATGGAAATCATTTCGATTTTCAAAGGATGGACGACAAGGTTAAGGATGAATAGTTCTAAGTGTCGATTGGAGTTGGAGAGACACTTAGAGTAGTTTAGGACTTTGTTTTTCCTTTGGCCGTACTATTAAGGGGGGTATGGATGGGTAGCTTGACCTAGATGAGTCTAGTAAGTTAGGTGTGGTGCACACTTGTTAAAACTAGCGCTAGGTAGCTTCTACATATGCCTAAGATCCTTTGGAACAAACTTCATTCACATATGATTGAGAGTTAGAAGTGAATGGAGGATTAAATGCTGATCGGACGCTGGCTGTAGGGTCCAGTCAGTTCATTTGATCAAGGAGATTGCGTCTGGCGTGACCGGACGCTTAGTGGTCAAGTGACCGGACACTGAGAGGCAGTGTCCGGTCGACTCCAGTAAGGTTCTAGAAGAGTGAATCTATGACCGGACGCGTCCGGTCAATACTGACCGGACCCTAGGGGTTCAGCGTCTGGTCAAGTATAGTAAGGTTCTAGTGAGGGTTAAATGCGACCAGACGCGTCTGGTTAGTGATGATCGGACGCTGCCAGTGTCCAATCAACACTTAAACACTGGTGTGCGGGTTGAACTGACTGGAGCGTCCGGTCACCCCGCAGAGGCACATAACGGTTTATTTTTTAGGCTGCCTTATAAATAGAAGCTCCACTCGTGTATGGAGTTACTTTTGCTCATTCCAACAGCTGAGAAACACATTTGTGAGTGCCAAGAAGAGCAAGGTCTTAGTGAGGTGATTGAGATTTGAGAATCCAAGAGAGTAGCCTCATTAGTGAATCAAGAGTAGAAAAGTGTGTATCCACCGTTCTCATTAGGCTTCGCGTGGTCAAGTGAGAGTTCGTGCTTATTACTCTTGGTGATCGCCATCACCTAGACGGCTTGGTGGTGATTGGGAGCTTGGTGATCACCCGACGGAGCTTGTGGGTGACCCAACTCAAGTTGTGAGCAATTGTGGGTGATTCACCGTGACGGAGTGTCGAAGAATCAACCCATAGAGAGTACTTGATCCTTGCATAGATCAAGGGGGAGCTACACCCTTGCGCGGGTGCTCCAACGAGGACTAGTGGGGAGTGGCAACTCTCCGATACCTCGGCAAAACATCGCCGCATTCCTCTCTCTCCATTTACTTTGAGCATTTACTTTGAGCAATTCAATACTTGTTTTTTACATTCATAGAATTGCCATGCTAGAGTAAGTTTGGAACATAGGTTGCAAGTCCTTTATGCGTTAGATTGATAGAAACACTTTTTTAGGCACAAGGGGTTAATTGGGCTAACCGTAGGATTTAATTATTAAAAGAAAATGTAGAATTAACCCAATTCACCCCCCTCTTGGACATCTTGATCCTTTCAATTGGTATCAGAGCCTTGTGCTCACTTTTTTAAGCTTAATTGCTTAGAGCAAGATGTCTCACAGGGATGGACCTTCTCCTATCTTTGAGGGAGATGACTTTCCATATTGGAAAATCCACATGGAGGCGTACTTAGAAGCTCTAGACGTTGGTATACTTAGAGCCGACTCACAAGGCTTCCCAAAACCTCAGGATGCTACACACTTACAAGGCAATGAGGTTAATTATGAAAAGTGGAATGCAAAGGCTCGAAACACCATCTTTAGAGGCCTTTACAAAGATGTGTTCAAACCGCGTAAGGAACCACAAAGACGCCCACGCACTATGGTCGGACATTTGTGCGCTCCATGAGAGAACCAAGAGTGAGCATGAGGAACGCTATCATCTTGTAATTAAAAAGCTAAATTCATTTAAGATGCTTCCCAAAGAATATGCTAATAAGATGTATTCATGTTTGAATGTTCTTATAGAGGAAGTCAATGGGCTTGGACTTACTCAAATGTCACCATCCGACGTTGTGAGAAAGATCTTGAGTGTCCTGCCCATTGACAAATATGGACATATAGTGACCGTGCTACATCAAGGTGATCTTTTCACCGCTACACCAACACAAATCTTGGAGAAGATCAATGCTCATGAGATGTACATGCACATCACACCTCAAGATGGCTCATCCTCTACAAAGAAGAAAGAAAAAGACTTAGCATTCAAAGCTAGCCAAGAGAAAGGCAAAGCAAGGCTTGAGTCTGAGAGCTCAAGTGATGATGAAGTTGATGATGAAAGCCTTGCTCTCATGGTGAAGAAAACTACCAAGATGCTAAAGAAGCTAAACAAGAGTGGCATCAAGTTTGATGGCAAGAAGAAGAAGTTCTTCACAAGCTCTAGGAGAAAGCCAATCTCCGAAATAGATTGCTTCAATTGTGGTGAACTTGGTCATCTAGCACACCAATACACCAAGCCCAAGAAAGACAAGTTCAAGAACAAGTTCAAGGGCAAGAAAGATGACGCAAGTAATGAAGAAGAAGATGAAAAGAAGAAGAACAAGCCATACAAGAAGAGAGATGGCAATAAAAGAGACTTCCATAAGAAGAAGAAGAGTGGAAAGGCCTACATTGTCGGTGATTGGCTTACGGACATTGATTCATCTAGTGGATCATCCGATGATGATAGTGACAATGAAAAGGTGGCCGCCATAGCTATTGATCTCTCATCTTCACCGCCGCCATCGCCATCATCCTCTACACACCTATGCCTTATGGCCAAGGGTGAACACAAGGTATCAAATGATGTTGATAGTAGTGATGATGAGCATGCTAGTGATGATGATAGTGATAGTGATAGTGATAGTGATGATGAATCACCTTCTTATGATGATCTTGTTAAAATACTAAGACAATACACTAAGATCATTAGAAAGGGAAGAGCTAAAAATGAAAAACTAGATGCTAAGAATGATTCACTTTTAGCAAAATGTGATACAATAGAAAAGGCTAATGTTGAGCTTAGAGAAGCAAACGATGCTATGTCATCAAAACTCAAGGAGCTCAAATCTTCTAAGAAAGAGCTTAAAGATAAACATGATAAACTTGAGTGGGTGCACAATGAGCTCATCACTAGCCACAACAAGCTAAAAGATGAATATACTACTCTTAAGATTAATCATGATAATCTTGTTATTGCTCAAGAATTTCTATCCAATGAGCCACATGATGCTACTAACCATGTTGTTAAGATTGATATAGCTACATCATGTGATGACTTGATCATTGAGAGCATTGAGCAATGTTCTAGTAGCAAGGGCAAGCAAGTGGTTGAGGCCGATGATTATGATGAGTTTGTCAAGCTCAAGAATGACAATGCAAAGCTCAAGAAAGACCTTGAAGAAATCAAAAGCCACAACACCATTGTGCTAGAAACTCTTGATCATGATGATGACTTGATTCTTGAGAATGAGAAGCTAAAAGAAGAAAATAAGAAACTCAAGGAAGAGAGAAACAATGTTGCTCCCAAGGAAGATAAAAGTAGTGATGCACTCAAGAAAGAGAACAAGAAGCTCAAGTTGGAAAGAGAGCATCTTAAGATTGGATTGAGCAAATTCACAAGAGGAAAGTATCTCCAAAGTGAGCTACTAATGAATACCGTCATGAAGATGGATAGGAGTGGCATTGGATATATGGCAAACATAGAGAAGAAGAAAGCTCAAGTTCAACAACAACAATCAAAGCCAAAGCCAAAACCAAAGAGATGCTTTGAGTGTGGACAAGAAGGCCACTTTGCTCATGAGTGCCAAACTCCACCACCACAACCCTTGCCCAAGCATGCTAGACCCTTTGCCTTCAATGCTCACTATATGCTTAGAAAGGATTATAGTAGAAAGATAAAAGTCATGTTCTTAGGACCTCCTAACAAGAATAGGCCTAAGAAGATTTGGGTTGCTAAGTCACTTGTTGAGAAGGTGAAGGGCCCTCAATAAGTTTGGGTTCCTAAAGCTTGAATCTCTTGTGTGTAGGTGAACTACAAGACCGATGAAAGTCATTGGGTTATTGATAGTGGTTGCACACAACATATGACGGTGATCCTCGTATGTTCACCTCACTTGATGAAGAAGTAGATGGACAAGAGAAAATTACATTTGGAGATAACTCAAAGGGCAAGGTTAAAGGATTGGGCAAAGTGACAATATCCAATGATCATTCCATCTCCAATGTGCTGTATGTTGCTTCATTGAGTTTCAACTTGCTATCCATTGGACAATTGTGTGATCTTGGCTTCTAATGCTTGTTTACCGAGAAGGAGGTTGTTGTATCCAAGAAGGATGATGATCAAGTGATATTCCAAGGATTTAGATACAACAACTTATATCTAGTGGACTTCACCTCTGAAGATGCTAACTTGAAGACTTGCCTTTTTACCAAAACAACACTTGGGTGGCTATGGCGTAGAAGACTTGCTCATGTTGGGATGAGCTCACACAAGAAGCTTATGAAGAATAATTTGGTGAGAGGGTTGAAGGATATGAAGTTTGAGAAGGACAAGCTTTGTAGTGCATGTCAAGCCAGCAAGCAAGTTGCTAATACTCATCCTACCAAAGCTTTCATGTCAACCACAAGAGTGCTAGAACTCCTTCACATGGATTTATTTGGACCAACAACATACAAGAGTTTGGGAGGAAATCTTTATTGTCTTGTGATATTTGATGATTATTCAAGGTATACATGGGTATTCTTTCTTCATGACAAATCTGAAGTTGCATCTTGCTTCAAGAAGTTTGCCAAGAGAGCACAAAATGAATTTGAAGTGAAGCTCAAGAAGATAAGAAGTGACAATGGGAAAGAATTTGACAACACAAACATAAAGCATATTGTGATAAAGTTAGAATCAAATATGAAGTCTCCACAACATATACTCCTCAACAAAATAGTGTAGTTGAGAGTAAGAACCGGATATTGATCACTCTTGCAAGAAATATGCTTGATGAGCACAACACCCCCAAAGCTCTATGGGCGGAAGCAATCAACACCGCATGCTATGCATCCAACCTCCTATTCCTTTAAAAGTTTCTTGGCAAGACACCTTATGAGTTGCTCAATGGGAAGAAGCCGGACGTCTCCTTCTTTAGGGTGTTTGGTTGCAAATGTTACATCTACAAGAAGCGGCAACACTTAGGGAAGTTTCAAAGACATTGTGATATTGGGTTTCTTGTTAGTTACTCATCAAAGTCCAAAGCATATAGAGTATTTAATCATGCCACTGGCTTGGTTGAAGAAACATATGATGTGGAATTTGATGAATCTAACGGCTCCCAAGGAGCACATGAGAATCTTAATGATGTAGGTGATGAACCATTAAGGGAGGCTATGAAGAATATTCTAGTGGGAGACATCAAGCCAAAGGATAATGAAGATGATATATAAGTCATTGATCAACCTTCTTCATCAAGTGTGCCACAAGATGGTGAAAAAGATAGGAGAGTAGAAAATAAAGATACTCATATCTCCCATGAGCAAATGGTGGTACAAGCATAAGATGTTGATGCTCCACAACCTTCTCCTCAAGTGGTCAATAGAAGAAATACACCTCTCCTATAAGATCATCCACAAGATCTCATCATAGGGAGTCCATCAAAGGGTGTAATGACTCAATCTAAAAAACTTGCTTCATTTATTGCTCATCACTCTTTTGTCTCTTGCTATGAGCCTACCAAGATAGAAGAAGCTCTTAAAGATCCAGATTGGATCAATGCCATGCTTGAAGAGTTGAACAACTTCACTCGCAATGAAGTTTGGACTCTTGAAGAGCGGCCAAAAGGTGCAAGAGTCATTGGAACAAAGTGGGTGTTCCAAAACAAGCAAGATGATCAAGGTGTTGTTGTGAGGAACAAGGCAAGACTAGTTGTAAAGGGGTTCTCTCAAGTTGAAGGTTTAGATTTTGGAGAGACCTTTGCACCGGTTGCAAGGCTAGAAGCCATTCGTATCCTTCTTGCATATGCATCGCATCATGAAATGAAATTATATCAAATGGATGTGAAAAGTGCATTTTTAAATGGCTTTATTAACGAACTAGTCTATGTTGATTAACCTTCCGGGTTTGAAGACCCTAGATATTCTAATCATGTTTATAGGTTGTATAAGGCATTATATGGGCTTAAGCAAGCCCCAAGAGCTTGGTATGAGCACCTTCGGGACTTTCTCATTGAGAAGAGCTTCACCATTGGGAAGGTCGACACCACACTATTCACCAAGAAGCTTGATGGGCATATCTTCATTTGTCAAGTATATATTGATGATATCATCTTTGGATCATCAAATGAAGACTCTTGCAAAGAATTTGGTGAATTGATGTCAAAGGAGTTCGAGATGTCAATGATTGGTGAGCTTACATTCTTTCTTGGTTTTCAAGTCAAGCAAATAAAAGAAGACATCTTCATCTCTCAAGAGAAATACACAAAAGATCTTCTCAAGAGATTCAAGATGGATGAATGCAAGCCAATCAAGACACCAATGTCTACCAATGGACATCTCGACCTAGATGAGGGACGTAATCTGGTTGATCAAACTCTCTACCGTTCCATAATTGGTAGCTTGTTATATTTAACCGCATCTAGGCCCAACATCATGTTTAGTGTGTGTATGTGTGCTAGATTTCAAGATAATCCTAAGGAAACACATTTAATTACCGTAAAAAGAATCTTTAGATATCTTAAGCACACACCAAGCATTGGCCTATGGTATTCCAAAGGAGCTATATTTGAATTAGTTGGCTATTCCGATTCGGATTATGCCGATTGCAAAGTTGATAGAAAAAGCACATCCGGAGGGTGCCATTTGCTTGGTAGATCACTTGTGTCTTGGTCCTCCAAGAAACAAAATAGTGTGGCTTTGTCCACCGCCGAAGCGGAGTATATTGCCGCGGGTGCTTTTTGTGTACAAATATTATACATGAAACAAACTTTGCTAGACTATGGTGTAGTTCTAGAAAAGGTACCTCTTTTGTGCGATAATGAAAGTGCGGTAAAACTTGCAAATAATCCGGTTCAACACTCTCGCACCAAGCACATAAATATCCGCCATCACTTTCTTAGAGATCATGTTGCTAAAAATGATATATCACTAGAAGGTGTAAGGACCGAGGATCAATTAGCGGATATCTTTACTAAACCGCTAGATGAGGCAACATTTTGTAGATTGCGGAATGGGCTCAATGTACTTAATTTTAGTAACTTCACTAAAAGATGAGCTTGTGTTGTTCCTTGCATTCATTGTAATATACAATATGTTTAATTTTTGATAATGCATTTAGGGCTTGTCTAACATGGTTAAGATAACCACCGAAAAGCGTGTGAAGAAGCTTAACCTTGGATCAAACTTGACAAGCAACTAGATTTACTTACAAGTATTGCATATGTATGAATGTTGTTTTGTCGTTTTGTTCCATTTGCTCTTTTATTGCCTATTTTCATAAAAAGAATTATAGCCTAAGGTAAAATATTTTGAAAAACTTGAGGGTTTGAGAGAGGTCACTCACATCAGTCCCAATTGGTGTTTATTTGGATCTTATTCAAGTTGGGACTTGATTGGGAACAGGCGGCGCGAAGGATCATTGAAGATTTGCTGGAAAAGAGTGACCGGACGCTGCACTGGACTCTAGTGTCCAACGTCCGGTCAGTTCATAGGAGGTGAACTTGCTGTGAAGGAGTGACCGGACTCTGCCTTTCTGCGTCTGGTTAGAAGTCGTCTCAGCATTCGGTCGATCATAAAGACATCAAGGCTAGGTGACCGGACTCTGGCTACGTCCGGTCGTTGTCCACCGGACGCGTCCAGTCATGATTCTAGAGGAATTGGACCTCTTTGGAATCAATCGGACGCTGGGTGGTAGTGTCCGGTCACTACCACCGGAGCGTCTAGTCATTAGATCTCGTGCGTCTTTCAATTTCTTTTCTCCTTTCCTTTCCCATCACGTTGGGGGCCACCATAAAATCAATTGCGTTTTGACCTAAACCGCATCTCGCCTTCACGTAGCGCCGCAGCATCGCCGAGCCGCCAGATTCACCACCGCATTCATCGCGTACCTACGCTTGCCTCTGCCCTCACCGCCGCCGACGCTCCTCTCCGCGCCCGCACAGCTCCTCTCCGCGCCAGCACAAGCTCCACCCGTGTGCCTCCATTCCAGCGCCGTCGAGGTCTCGCCCTAACCTACGTTGTGCTTCTCCCGAGCCGTGGCCTATGCCACCATGGTCCAAAGCCATCCAGCGCTGGTAAGGCCCTGCTCGTGCCCATGCATCCTCATTGCAACTCGCCCGTGACCTAGCTATTCATCACTGCGCCAATTTCAAAGGGCTGTCGATTCACTTCTCACCACGAACCCTAACCCTAGCGGTCCTGGTGATCCCTCGCGTGACGCTTCTCCCCTTTTCTTCAGATCGTTGGTTCATCAGGTAGCAAGCCAGTTGATTCAATTTCGTACCTACATTGCTTGCTCTCATAGGGTTTCACATCTATTAGATATATCGTATTTATTTGTATATCTATCTATTCCATCATGCAGCAAGTTGGTGCCGTTGAGGTGTCAGTGGCAGTTGACAGTTAACTCAGGGCCAAGCTCACGAATACGGATCGAGTCCAAGCCTCAAAAGTGTCAGTGGACAGTTGATCTTGTCAACGATAGTTGTTCTAGTCAGATTAGATGTCTCGCACCAAAAATATTGGTGGTGGTCTAGGAGATGATGATTAGAGGCCTCCACCTCACCTGCCTACATATCTTAAAGGCAAGGCGACGAAGAAAGTTGCATCAAAGAAGCGCAAGTACCCTAATGTAGAGACAGCCAGAGCAGCAGCAGTTGCAGAGGCCGTAGAGCGTGCCGAGAGAGGAGGTGCACACAGTGGAGTTGTTATTGTAGATCCGCTTCCACCAGATACGATGGCTACACTTTAGCTTGTTGAGGGTCTTCATGGTGGTCCAGCTAGTACCCTCATGATTGGAGGACGATGTGTTGCCATTGACGAGGTTCAGCCTCAGGGGGAGCCACAGCAGCAGCCTCAGCCATCACAGCAGACTCAGGAGCCTCAGACAGCACAGGAGACACAGGAGGGATAGCCATCACAGCAGTCTCAAGAGGGTGAGCAGGTCCAATAGGCCGAAGAGACAGAGCAGGCACCATAGCCCTAGCTACGCTGCTCTGGTCGTACTCGTATTCTAGTCTCACCGAGGCCACCGACATAGCGGAGGGGATCTCATCCACCGCCTAGACCACAGGGTCCGCCTCCAGTGACCCACCTTGACTTGAGGGCTGCCATGACCAAGCAGGTTCAGCAGCTTCACTTCATGGAGTTTGATGTGTGGTTTCCACCTAGGAGAGATGAGAGAGCAGCAGAGGGTTTCTATGCGCCACTACAGGAGGATTTCTATAATGCCTATTTAAATAGTGGAGCAGTCTTCAGATCTCAGAGAGTCTGCAGCATAGAGGCTATAGTCGTAGTAGTTGGAGAGCACATTTGCCCCTACCTTGCATATCTGTCGGGGCTGACAGATCTGATTGGCCGGACAGGATTGTATGTACCATCTTGGATTCGGCAGTTCTATGCTTCGCTCTACATTGACCCGCATCATAACTTTATACACTTTGCATTCAAAGGTAGAGACTACAAGATGATGAGTCAGAGGGCTAGGGAGATACTGCAGCTATAGGAGCAGCCTGTCAAGTTACATGAGGTATGTTATGGACAGCAAGAGCCTCCCAAGCGTCCTCATGGTGGTTTGGTGCCTCCTATAGATCTTGTGCGCCATTGCTTCAAGGAGCCCTTTGGTGAGGGGTCGAGGAGGAACCCTAGTGATCTTACTCCTACAGCTAGAGTGCTAGAGGCTATCATAAGGAGGACACTACTTCCCAGGATGGGATACAGAGAGGGTTTGACTCGCCTCCAGCTTTGGCTCCTTAACGCCCTGATGCAGCAGACTGTGTTTGATATTTGGGACCTCCTTCTATCAGAGATAGAGGATACTATAGCTGAGGGCTTCAAGGGCCGCGGGAAGCTTCCATATGCACATTGGATCACATTCCTTATTCTCAAGGATGTGCAAGTTAGGACACCAGAGATGGTTGTAGAGTACAGAGGTGCCACCATAGAGTTTCCAGCTTATAACATGGCACAAAGGATCAAGCATAGCACACCACAGGCACCCACTCAGCCTCGTCGTCGTCTAGATGTACTAGAGTCTGTAGCTTAGCAGGACGAGATTATTAGAGGTATAGCCGCTACTGAGGAGGAGGAGCTTGAGGCATAGCAGGAGGTGAGCGAGTCTAGTGATAGTTCAGATGACGACTACCTACCTATTCCTCAGATGCATCCACGCAGGCATGATGCAGAGGCCGGCAGTTCTAGCTCTACTCCACCTGCACCGCAGATGGACCCCGCTTTGATTGCTATCCTTAAGCGGATGCAGCAAGATCAGGCTAGACAGGCTCAGGAGACCGCTACCAACTTTGCACAGTTTAGGCTTGTCAGGACGAGTTCCAGCGACAGCAACAGGTCCTCCAGCAGCAGCAGCAACAGATGCATCAATAGCAGTTACTCATGTAGCAGCAGCTTTTGGGATTCATACAGCATGTAGTGACAACCATTGGGGCCCCACAGCCATAGCCTTCGCCCTAGATTGGTTAGCCTACTACCACTATGATGACTCCAGCAGTACAGCCCAGTGGGCTTCAGAGTCAGGGACAGCCACCAGCTCAGTTTGCTTCTCCCACAGTACAGGTGTCCCAGTGGTTATCCTCGCTAGTGGTAGCCCCGCAGTTCACACCTTTTCAAACAGGCTTCACACCGGATCAGTCATCCTCGCTATTTATGCCTGACACATCAGTCTCTAGGAGTCTTGGAGCATCTTTTAGTGAGTTGACAGGGATGCCTACACCACCACATATGCATGCCCCAGGTCCTTCTACAGCAGCTCCCATCGCCATGACTACACAGAGGCTTCCTTCCTCAGTTGCATCTTTAGATCCTACGATGGACATACCAGTAGCATCATGGGCTACACCTGCCCCAGCTCAGACCTAGACCGCTTCAGCGATGCTTCCAGCCATAGAGGGTCAGTTAGTATAGAGCTCAGGGTTAGATGATGATGGTGCCCAGTTCTAGCTTGCTCCTCGTACCTCAGTGCCCAGCTCGTTTGTTGTAGCCCCGCTGACCGACCCTTAGGTTTTGGTGCTTATCGCCAAAGGGGGAGAGGGTTTGAGTATGTAGACTCAGGGGGAGCGACTTTTAGGGGGAGCCTAGTTAGCTATTAGTCTATTATATACATTTAGAGTTTTATTTGTGTGATACACTATTACTATTATGCATTCGTGTGTTTACTTTCATGCATACTATTATATCTATGTGATAGTGATATCTACGTGATTGTGATATATAACATGTGTGCTCTTATCACTTGTGTTATGCTCATTTGCTTTTGCTTCCGCGCTTTAATCCGACGCAAATGAGCTTTATTAATTGTACTCATGCTTATTTCATTTCCTTTGAGTATATTATGTTGGCTTGGGTCATATAAGCTTGCCTAACTATATTGTTCTTATTGACAAAAGCTTATATGAACCAAGCATGTCAAAAACCTCACTCTTTCACATACTCGAGGTGGTATTGTCATCAATCACCAAAAAGAGGGAGATTGAAAGCATCTAGGCCCCTAGTTGGGTTTCGGTGATTAATGACAATACAAGATTACTATGACTAACGTGTGTTTTGTAGAGGCAATTAAGTTAGGTCATGGTAATGGAGATCAATTGGGCAATCAAGGTGGTCATGCCCCTACGATGGAAATCATTTTGGTTTTCAAAGGATGGACGATAAGGTTAAGGATGACTAGTTCTAAGTGTCGATTGGAGTTGGAGAGACACTTAGAGTAGTTTAGGACTTTGTTTTTCCTTTGGCCATACTATTAAGGGGGTATGGACGAGTAGCTTGACCTAGATGAGTCTAGTGAGTTAGGTGTGGTGCACACTTGTTAAAACTAGCGCTAGGTAGCTCCTACATATGCCTAAGATCCTTTGGAGCAAACTTCATTCACATATGATCAAGAGTTGGAAGTGAATAGAGGGTCAAATGCTGACCGGACGCTGGCTGCAGGGTCCGGTTAGTTCATTTGATCAAGGAGATTGCGTCTAGCACGACCGGACGCTGAGTGATCAAGTGACCGAACGCTGAGAGGCAGCGTCCGGTCGACTCCAGTAAGGTTCCAGAAGAGTGAATCTGCGACCGGACGCGTCCAATCAATACTGACCAGACCCTAGGGGTTCAGCGTCCGGTCGAGTACAGTAAGGTTCCAGTGAGGGTTAAATGCGACCGGATGCATCCGGTCAACACTTAAACATTGGTGTGCGGGTTGAACTGACCGGAGCGTCCGGTCAATATGACCGGAGCATCCGGTCACCCCGCAGAGGCACATAACGGTTCGTTTTTCAGGCTGCCTTATAAATAGAAGCTCCACTCGTGTGTGGAGTTACTTTTGCTCATTCCAATAGCTAAGAAACACATTTGTGAGTGCCAAGAAGAGCAAGGTCCTAGTGAGGTGATTGAGATTTGAGAATCCAAGAGAGTAGCCTCATTAGTGAATCAAGAGTAGAAAAGTGTGCATCCACCGTTCTCATTAGGCTTCGCGTGGTCAAGTGAGAGTTCGTGCTTGTTACTCTTGGTGATCGCCATCACCTAGACGGCTTGGTGGTGATTGGGAGCTTGGTGATCACCCGACGGAGCTTGTGGGTGACCCAACTCAAGTTGTGAGCGGTTGTGGGTGATTCACCGCGACGGAGTGTCGAAGAATCAACCCGTAGAGAGCACTTGATCCTTGCGTAGATCAAGGGGTAGCTACACCCTTGCGCGGGTGCTCTAATGAGGACTAGTGGGGAGTGGCGACTCTCTGATACCTTGGCAAAACATCGCCGCGTTCCTCTCTCTCCATTTACTTTGAGCATTTACTTTGAGCATTTACTTTGAGCAATTCAATACTTGTTTTTTACATTCATAGAATTGCCATGCTAGAGTAAGTTTGGAACATATGTTGCAAGTCCTTTGTGTGTTAGATTGATAGAAACACTTTTTTTAGGCACAAGGGGTTAATTGGGCTAACCGTAGGATTTAATTATTAAAAGAAAATTTAGAATTAGCCCAATTCACACCCCCCTCATGGGCATCTTGATCCTTTCATGCGGCGCTGACGAAGTGTAGGCTCAAACGAAAAATTGGAACACATTCAATACCTCTGCCTATACATGTCCTCTTCATCGGACTTGGCTACCTTGCAAGGATCGCCGCAAAAGCACATGGGCACTAGAACACCACTAGGCAGAGGCAATAGGTCGAAGGCATTTTCGGTCATCCGGCCATAACTACAATTCAATCAATTTCATTCTAAGAACCGAAAGCAATTAACATTAAACTCTAAACCTAGGGTTTACCATTTGATGCACAACAATGAACCCATAACATAATAACATGCGCTAAGGTTATCTTGGTTTGCTAGCTTTTCCATGCCTTGGCATCCTACGGTTGTATAATACAAATATTAAAAATTGCATGAAACCCTAAGTAATGACGATTCTTAGGTTGAAAAATTCAACTAATATATACCGAATTGATGCGAAAAAAACTAGGAGGGGAGCGAGGATACCTTGCTCTCGAAGATCTACGGATCAAATCAAAGTTTCCAAGGTCCAATATGCCGATTCGTGAGGTAGGGTGAAGTGGGGAGAGAAAAAACCTAAGAGAGAGGAGAAAGAAGAGGAAGAAGGCTCGGGCAGGAAGGTTGGGGGCCGGGTTAAAACACCACCTCAGCGCCATTGATATTGGTGCCGAGCTCGATGCTAGGATCTACGGCGCTGAGTTGCCTGCCAATTCACCGCCACATCTGATTTGAGCCCAAGACCTCGGCGCCAGCAGCGATGGCGCCGAGACATGTAAGCTCGGTGCCAGCAACGATGGCGCCGAGCTAAAGGTCTAGATTTTGAAATCATACCTCCAGGGACATATTTGAGAAAAATTTTTCAAAAAAGGGCTAAAAAATAAAAAATTCAGCCGCTGGCACCGTCGTCCGCTCGCTCCAACTCCAACTCCATCTCCAACTAGTCGAGATAGATCTCCAAGGTCCACCACCGCAGCACTGCTCCCACCCACTGACCCAACCCAACCCAACCTGCCTGCGGCGGTGAGCAAAAGCGGGGGCCCTGGGCGTGTTGCCCCCTTCCATCATGCCAGCCTCATGAGGGCCCGCGTGTCACCATCATGCGCGCTACACCTTCGATCCTGCGCGTGATGGGACATCTCCACCGTACCATGACAAGAGAGACGCTCTTCAGGCTCGCCGCCTGCCGTGTACTACCACCACCCTCAACCGCACCCGCACCAGCATCGGCACAACCTTTTTCTCCCGCAGCGGATGAGACCGTGAGACAGACCAAAAGTATGCAGGTTAATTTGATGACACGCAGGCAGGGCCTGTTTAGATTGATGCCTCCCAGGCAAGCTCGTGCCCAGGCAGCCATCCTGGCCCCAGGCGCTCGAAATCGGACGCCTGGGAGCCGCACTTGCACCAGATAAGATTCCGAGGGACTAATCCAAACAGGCTCGCATTGCGGGCGTCTTCCTAGTCACGGTCAGGGTTTGTTCAGGCCCCTCGATGCCCTCCAATCCAATGGGGGAGCTTGATTAAAGAACCAGGAGCGGCCATTCTACATAACTAATTACTCATGAACAGTAAAAGGTTCACCGTTTAGCAAATGGAAGTTGCATTGGGCAGTGGGGGCCATGGCCCAGCTTGGGCTTAGGGAGTTAGGGGCTGTTTGGTTCCCAACCTTTCATTGCCACGCTACGGATGCGGCTCGCCACAAAAAAATCGATTGTTGTTTGGTTTCCGCATAAAGTGAGGCTCGCCACAGAAATCTCAGTTCATTTGCGGTAGCTTTTTCGCCACAAGTGCGGCGAGATTTTTCTCCGCCACATACTGTGGTGCGCATAGCCTGGCGTGGCTTCCAACAGCGAGCAACCAAACGGCCCCTTAACCAAGCTCAACCCTTGCTCCAATCCGAAGGGATTGGACACTTGTTGAGCAAATGCAAATTGCATTGGACAGTGGGGGCCATGCCCCATCTTGGCCTTAACCAAGCTTTGTCCCTGCTCCAGTCCGAAGGGATTGGACACTAGTATGTGCGTGGTTGCTGAGATGGTTGGAGATGGGATGGAACGTTTCCAAATTAGAGGTTGTTTGGTTCTAGGACGATAGGATGGAACCATCTCTATGGGGAATATTTGGCTCAGATCGATGTGGGTTTAACCCATTCTTTGAAAATAAAGGGACAGTGACATAGAAGAAAGGAATGAAGAAGAGAGGCCGACAGCAGGGAGGGCCTTGGATTTTAGGCTGCATCTGCCACTGTGATGGGTGATGCAACCCAATAGGTGCATATGAAAGGATTATTAATCGCAACAGGTTCGGTATGCATGATATTTGACCATACTAGCCACGTAGATATGGTCATCTATGTTTGCTCTCTGTTTAAAATCAGACTCTTGAACCTATTAGTCCGGCTTATATGGTATAGTATTTTTTTCTCACAATAAATTAGCATCAGCCGGCTTATCAGTTGTAAAAACTATTAGCCGAATAGCCTAAGAATAGGAAAAAAAATCAAAACCTTCCGTTTAGGGTATGCGTGTATGTCATCATGACTAAATTCACAAAATTAAAGAAGTTTTGGTTTTATAAAATTTCGAGGAAAAAAACTTGTTGCATAGTAATATCTGTAACTTCAACCGGATAGTTAAGTGGCCAGGGAAAAAAATAGAAAGAAAACAAACCAGACCCTAGTATAGTACTACTCGAGCGTTACCGCTTGGCCCACTGCTCCATGTATACTGTACAACTACGGTCTGTTCGTTTAGTCGTGAACGATCGTAAATTTTTAGCTAAAACAGTATTTTTTTCTCACATCAAACGATCGTAAATTTTTAACTAAAACAGTATTTTTTTCTCACATCAAACCAGCCAACAATAATAATCCACGACCATATACGATCGTTTCAGCCCCAATGGAACGTACTGCTGGCTATTCTGCCTTTTGAGGTGTTGCCTCCGCAGCCAGTCAACTCGATCGCCTTCAGCTTTCAACCTTGCTTTGGTTGCCCCTTTTGTGTCCCCGGTTCCCCACGCAGGCCAGCTCCCCCCGGCCCAAAAGGGCCAGAGGACACCTACTGTTCGTACCAGTGCCCTTGCTTTATTTGCTGTGTAGCCCATGCTCATCATGCAAGAGGAAAGAAAAATACTGTGTTTCTTTTCATTTTTTTAATTGGAAAAACAGACAAATTTCGTGCCACACACTAGGGTGTGCGATATGAAATTCCAGTGCTAAATAGTTCATTCAGTACGGAGTACCGTTTCTTGGATCTCTGAGTTTGCCGTCCAACAAGAAGCAAAGTGAGACAAGGGGAGCTATGTCGTTCAAAATTGTGCATCTCTGTGTTCACCATTTCAAAACTGTGCATCTCTGTGTTGACGATTTCTACCCGCGCAATTTCTAGGAACCCTACCTAAACAATGCTAGAATTTCATAACGATTTTGTAAAGAAAATAGCCATTTCCACTCAGAGCTAAAATCCTCTGTAAACAGTCTGCAAAATCATGTCATATTCTTCCGAAGGGAAATCTGTATATGAATTATGAAACATGGGCATGACGTCAGGCCTCGACACATGTCAGCTGCAAAATCTCCCTCCGGTCACCCAGATCCAGTGGCCAGTCCCAAAACCGGGAACCTGCCCTGCAGGCTGGAACACAACATCGTAAAGCCCGTTGCTCTCGAATGGGCATGATGGCCAGGCCAGGCAGCAGGCCAGCATGATGGCGAGCCGTCCGGGGTCAAACGGATGAGTCCAGAGAAAGGTCGCCTCTGCCAATCCGCCATCCCATCCTCCACCCGTCCACCGTGATGCGCACGCTAGTGGCCTCCGCTGCAGCGCTGCTCTCGCAGTCGCAGACCCGCCCGCCCGCCCGCGGCAGCCATCCGGTTCACCACCTCGGCACCCAATTCCCAATGGGCAACGCCCAATGGCCTAGAGGTGCACAAGTCAATGGCATCATTTCCGCCCCCTGATTTCTTTTCGGCACCCCCTTAAAAAATTGCCCTCCTTGCTGTGTGCGGGGCTGCGGGCACCGCGGAATCATGATGAGGATCTCCGCGAGGTCGCCGCTTAATCCTCTTGAGATGAGATCCTCCTCCTTACGGACAAACAGATCATTAGTAGTATTCGCTTATAATCCTTAAAAGGAAGTTTTTTTTAAAAAAAAAAGGTCAGCAAAGATACGATGGCATTCCAGAGAAGGGATTGGTAGCGCTCAACAGTTTCTGATGGATATGCTTGAGACCTGGCTTTCTTGCAGACCTCAGCATAAAGCTATACTCCCTCCTCCAGGCTCCAGCCACATGTCACAAACGATTGAACGAAGCAAGCGATGATACTTAATTGCCGAGCTTAAGCATGCTTAGAGATGCTAGGCAGGCTTGTGGATGAGGTTTCTGAGTTCTGACGCCACTTTTTTTTTTAGGGGGGGGGGGGGGGGGGGGGGGGGGGGGGTGTTGGCGGTAAACATGTCATCACGGCTTAGGTTCCAGTCAAAATACGCAATTTACAGTTGGACGTCACCGTGATTATGCCATCAGAATTTGTAATTTGTAACCCACAACGAGCAGTGCACTCCCCCTCCCTCGGTGGAAAAGTGTCTGTGACAGGAACAAGGATCCTTCGTTTTTCTTTTTGTTTTTCCTACAATCCAAAAGGCACCTTATTTACTCATGCTAAAAAATGTTCTATAGAAACTAACGACGCTAGATAAAAACTTTCGCTAGTCCTTATACAAGTCCTTAAGATATCAGCATGGTCTTTCTAAAAAAGCTACATGGTCTTTCATTTGATCCAGAATAGTTTAACGTGACATCGTCAAGAGATCTTACATGATTTAGATATGTATATAAAATTATTTATACATATCTAAAGGTAAAAAATATTTTACTTCGGACAAATACAGATGACTTGTTTATTTTATTATCAGACAAAGAATCATCTAAGATTAACGAAACATATGTGATTTTTCATGATCATTCTATTGCCATCAAACTTATATTGTCAATCTATAAGTACTTTTGTAAGTTGACAATTAGAGAGCAAAATGTTTGGCATATATAGCACAATCCAAAAAAAGGACTTATATCTGGGACAGGTGGTAGTAGCCTTCTTTAATCTTCCCCCTATAAACAAGCACAGTTGGCCCACATGACATAATAAAAAAATGTTTTCAAATTCTGAATGCTACTACTAATCCCATAATTTAGCCTATGCTAAATCATCTCTTTTCGGCCTGTTCGCTGGTTGGTTTCTGGGTTGGTTTGGGCTGGCTGGTGCTGGTTTTATGTGAGAGAAAAATACTGTTGGTTGGCTGATTTGGGCTGGTTGAAACCAACAAGCGAACAGGGTGTTTGAGTCTTGCCTCAGGCTGATGGAACTGGAAAGCATGGCTTCTACTTTGTCTTTGTCTCTAATGGAATGGGATCCACAGAGGTTTATAGTACTTATCAATGCAGCCGAGCTGTCTCCTCCTTGCGGTGTGGCCCGGTGATTTGCTCGTAGTAGTTTAAGGGGTTGTTTGGTCCTACAGAAAAATTTTAGTCCCTGTCCCATCGAATATTTGGATACATGCATAAAGTATTAAATATAGACGAAAAAAATAACTAATTGCACAGATTATGGCTAATTCGCGAGACGAATTTTTTAAGCCTAATTAGTCTATGATTTGATAATGTAGTGCTACAGTAAATATGTGCTAATGACAGATTAATTAGGCTTAATAAATTCGTCTCGTAAATTAGTCTCCATCTATGTAATTAATTTTATAATTAACTCATATTTAGTTCTCCTAAATAGCATCCAAACGTCCGATATGACATGGACTAAAATTTAGTCCATGGAACCAAACACCCCCTAAAAACAATGCCCCTCCTTTTCTTTGACTCTTCTTAGGCCTTTTATTTACTCCTCCTAAATTTTAGTCCCTATCATATCGGATGTTTGATACATGCATAGAGTATTAAATATAGACTAATTACGAAACTAAATACACCGATTGAGACTAATTTTTTAAGCCCAATTAGTCCATGATTTGACAACGTGGTGCTACATTAACATATGCTAATAACGAATTAATTAGGTTTAATAAATTCGTCTTGCGGATTACTGAGGACTTGTGTAATTTATTTTATTATTACTATCGAAACACTCCCATGTAATACCCCACGTGACACCTCTAAACTTTAGTCCTCTGGATTTAAACACTCCTTAGGCATTTTGCATGTACACCCCGGTTTTGTCCGTAATTACTTCTGGCAGTACTTTCCAGGTGTATCTCGTACAGTGATTCTGCTGAAGAGCAGGGGGTATCAATTACTAACAGATTTGCTCCCGGCCGGTACAGCAGCACATGAATGGAAGAACGCTGAACAATAGCTTGTCTTAAAAATGGCTTGTTCGACTTCTTTTTTCAGCCGGAACAGTGTTTTTCTCTCACAATAATTCAGCCGGAACAGTGTTTTTTCAGCCAGTTTCAGCCAAGTTTCAGACCAGCGAACGGGACCATGCATCGAGTAAGATTTAAACTTATCTCATGCAACCTCCCTCATGCAACCTCCCAGGAAATTTAATGTTCACTCTGGTTATGTGGAGAGTTAAAGTAAGCCTGCTTGTCAATTTTTTTTGAAAAATAAGCATCACATGGAATGAAGAGATCTTCACCCTTTTCGCTTATGCTAAAATTTAGCTTATGCTAATGCTTATGTTGATATGTTGTGGGGAAAAAACACTGTTTTATGATTGAAAAATAGTTCTGAATAAACTCAAACGAACAGGGCGCTCGACAATTTGTTGGAATGCCAGCCATTTAACATGTGTTTTTTATATGTTTCTTGTTGGTGCCTTGCATTTGTCTGTCTAGTATTAGTTATACAGAAACCCTTATTACTATGTGTGACCTCATTTTATTTGTTTTGACTGATATTGCAAAGATCTTCACAGATCACTAATTCACTGTTGATCCTATATAGTATGATGTATTCTATATCGTGACAAAAGAAAATATTATAATATGGACTAGTAACAATTATTGTATACCTCTCATGGAAAAAAAATCCAGTGAATGCTATATTAAGAAATTCTTTTCTAATAAATGTACGAGATATACCAATACCATTGTTGTACTGTTGACATTTTACGTATAAAATATTGTGTTTTTTGCACTTTGAAATGCCCCAACTCAGGATGACTAGAGCATTTATGCAAATTCTACCCCGAAAGAAGCAGAATGGAATAAAATCCTACCCAGTCAACCGCCGCGCAAAAGTTTCCTGGACTGAATAGCAAAGTCGTCACCTGCACTGCACTTGCAACTACTCGTAAAAAAATTGCAGACCCTTCTTCTCGAAGCGATCCAAGGCTTCGGTTCGTGCACCTCGTCGAGGGTCCTATTCGCAAAAGGGCCTCCCCTCCCTCCCCTCACAGCGCATCAAATTTATTGCGGCTCTGCTGCCTCTCATGAATGACGTTTATTTAAGTCTCCACCCTCCGCCCCGGGGAATTCTTTTCTATGTATCGCGGAATTTTTTGGGTTCTCGGGCTCCGCCGCGATCCATCCCATCCTCGCCGTGCCGCTCCTCCCGCTGCTCCCGCCGGCTCTCCCGGAGCTTTCTTTCTGACCGGCGCGCAGCAGAGAAGGCGAAACAGAATTGCGGCGGCGCCTGCACACGCGAAGGTCAGAGCTCCTCCGATCCTTCACTGCTTCACTCCGTCTCCTGTTCTTGGTCTCCTTTCTTGTGGTGCTGTCGTCCTTCTCCTCCCACGGCTGGTTCTGCATGCGAGTGAGGAGTGGTCGAGTGGAGGAGACTTGGTTTCTTGGCCCTGTTCATCTTCCCATGTTGCTCGTTTTTGCTCTGTTGTTATTTCTTCAGAAGCTCTGATCTGAAGAACTGGTAGATGAGTGGTAGAATCGCAGAAGGTAGCATTCGACGTGCATGTTTCGTGATTCTGGATTGGAGGCGCATCATTTTTGTCACCAAAAAAGAGGGAAAATAGAATCTTTGATCCAAGCTTCCTCTTCTTAGGCGTGTTGTTCTTGCCTGCACGTAGTTACTGGGCTGGGCCGCACAGTCCTGTGTAATTACTCCTCATTAGGCCTTACCGACACAGTCTGATGCGGCGCAGTTAAAGCCATGCTATCAGAGTCTGGAGCTCCTCGGGGCCCTTGCAAGTTTCTTCAAGACTTGAGACCCTCTAGTTTTCGATGCTGGGGTGAGTGGTGGATCGGTGCGCGGTTGGTGGTTTCGCTCATGTTTGCTGTCCTCGTGGCGGATGCAGAACAGTATTGAAGAGGTGGCCTCTTCTTCCTCCTCTCTCTCTTCATTTTTCTTCTTTACTTCGCCTCTTCTTCTCCCTCACCCTCCTTGCTTGCTTCTTTCCGTGAGAAGAAAGGAAGAAACCAGGGCGTGCTTGTCCTGTGATCCAACCAGGTCATTGTCTCCCTTTGCTTTGCTTTGTATGATATGGTACCGCTACTTTGTTCCTTTCTCTGTCTGCCTGTATGCCTGACCGACCGTCTCTGCATCGACGCGTATAGAAAACCTGCAGTTTTTGGTATCCGGTGCTTTGTCTGGTGCTTGTGCTGTCCTGTGCTGTGTAGTCTAGCTGTATGCGTGTGTACATTGAGGCTGACTTTCTCCATGGAAACGCTTGATGTTTGGTGTGTCCAAATGCCGCGAAGGAGTTGTTGGGCGGGCCGGTCGTTGCCTCATCTGCTTTCGCTCTTCAGAGCTTGTGTTTTCCTTTAGCGTTATGTGTTTGCGACATGGTTTCGTCTTTTGATTTATTTTTCATCCTTCTTTTTTTGGGTGTCTCTGAAAGGGTGTAAAGTGTCTTGTTCTATCAGGACGCTGCGAGACTTTTCCTCCCATGGGAATCTAGTTTACGTGAAACGCGGCATTTGTTTGTAGATGGATGGACATCGGCATTCGCAAACGCAGCCTTTTGTCCTCCATTCTGGAGAACAGGAAGCATGCACTTTTTTGTCTGGGTGGATCGTCGGAGTATTTGACTTCTAAATTTCTAATATTTCTTTCTCTTCTTTTTTTTTGCAGGAAAAATAATCAGCACTGTTTAGCAAAGGCAGCTCCTGAGTCCTGAGGCATGGTTAGTACTTAAGTATACTGTATGTGCAGACCATGAAGATAGGTAAGTGAGTTTCACATCGCCCTGTTCTGCATGAACTTATGGGCCGGCTTATCAGCCATGGTACAATGTTTTTTTCTCACAACAAAACAACATCAGCTGGCTTATCAGCCGCAAAAACCATCAGCCGAACACACTGCCCTGTAAAGGCATTTGCTTAATTGCGTCAGTTAAGCACGGTTGCATTCTGATTTCTACGATTCTTGACGCTAGCCTGGTTTTGGGCTGTGGCAAAGGCTGATTGTGTGCCTTTATAGGGTAGTCTGTTGATAGATTGCGATCTGATTGCATGATGCATTTCATTTGCTAGGATAACTGAACTGAGAAATGTGCATCGCATCGTTGGTACGTCATGGGATTTGCTAGAGTCCACTGTCCACCTCATCGTTGTGATTTTAATACCTCGTCAACATTGTTCGCTTTCATACGCCTGTTATATTCCGCGTTAATCTTCATAGAAGGATCCATCATACCAATTTCAGTCAGTTTTTATTTTAATGCAATCTCTATATTGACTTGATGGCGACACAAAAACATTATTCTTGGCTGAAAAAATAAAAAACTATTCTGTTTGTATTGAATTATGATTTTCGTTGATTTGGTAGGAAGATTGTCGGTTCTTGGCTTTTGTTCCTTCAGGACTACCAACAACATCTTAGTTAAGCAAACAAACTTTTCTGGGTTTCTTTATGACAAGATGTGCTTTATTTGAGTTGTGAGTCACTGCAGGAAAGTTAATGCTTGCATATGATTACAGTGACAGCGCAACTAAAAGGAAAGAGAAACTACAGATGAACTTACCTAAGTACTCTAATGTTAATTACATGATAATAAGTTCTTTCTAGATATTTCTTGTCCTGGTTGGGTTGGTCACCAGTTATTACTATTATAATCTTAGAAATAGTTTTAGTCATTTATTGACGTTGCAAACTAGAAACAATAAATGTCGATTATGATATGCTTCATTATGATTTTTTTCTTCTTCTCTGTTCACACTTTTAATAACTGATTTTGATTTCGGCATGCAGATGATGAAAGGCCTTACCAAAGTCATATTTTTCATGATCTTGCATCTAACGGCAGTCCTAAATTAGACTGTGAGGCTGAAAGACAAAGTGATCTCAAATTTTTGGCAGATAAAATGGTCGAACAGACCAATCAATCTGAACTTAGTTTTGTGAAGGCTGAGCATCTGAATGGAGGTAAAATTGGGCAGACACGCATTGAGGATTACTCGTATGACAAGGATGTTGTAGAGATAAAACTGCCCGACACAGTTCTTTCTTCTGATTACGGTGTCCATTTTGTCAAGGATGTCTGCATTGATGAAGGAGTTCTTCCTGATCAAAAGACTTCATCAGAAAAGCAAGTAGATCAAAAGGTGTCCATAAACTTTGATTCCTCAGAATATACAAACGGTGACCTAAGGGAAGGGATAAGCGCTGGCTCTACAAAAACTGCACATGAATTAAAATCAGAAATAGTTATCCTACCTGTCATGTGTGATACTGATGGCAATACTGGGGAACAGAACTCGTGCAAAAAGCATGATCTTGAAGATAACAATACTGTAGATGTATCTACCAATTCTAATGATGAGGAATTAAATCCCAAACAATTACCATGTCATGAAGTTGCACAAGATTGCCAGGATGTTGGCAGTGTCATTTGCGAGAGCAATGAAAATCAGGACCGGCTTTTAACTGGAGAAGCAACCCATCAGGTATGCAACTACTTAACTTATACAGTACAACATTTGCAACTAATCTGTATGATCACCACTTTAACCCTTACAATTCATTCTTGCCTTTGATGTGTATCATAATGTTCGATGATTATATGTAAACTGTAAATTGTTTGTTCTGTTCTCCGAAAAACGCGAGTTGGTATTACATCCGTAGTTTATTTGGCTCAATAAATGAGCAACTGCCCATATAGTAGTTTTAACTATAACATCACTTATATACCTCTACACCATTGGAGCACATAACATGATTGTTCTTTGTTACAGGTTTCATCGAATGATTGTTATGAAACTGGAATTGGTATTGCGTCTGAGACCAGTAACATCATTCACAATGATTTACCAGAAGAATCAGCCGCTGCTGATTTCTCGGTGGTGATACCTGAGGAAGTTGCTGTCAGTGCTCCATTGGATATGGAAGGATCCAACCAAGTTAATCACTATAACCCTTTTATTGCCTATGGATCACTAGACGAGACATGGGAACCTAATTACTCTCTCCCTACTATTGTGGATGCCGCTTCTATAGCACCCATTTGTCCTGTTGAAAAGACAGATAGTTTTAGTGATCTTGTCAACAGAGCACTGGAAGGATTTGATCCTATTGAAATAGATGAAGCCATAATTGAAGAGAATAGGTTGGATTCTGTTGAAGAAAGTTCAAGTACATTGGATGTCCAAGCATCTGAACAATGTAATGATCAGGGAGAGAGTCTCACTAATAATGATGTGAAAACTGATGTAGCACATGAAATGGGCACTGCTATATCTCTATCCACTAGCAATGGAGAGCATAGTGATGTCAAAAGTGAGCAAGGTCAGAAACATGAGATTGATGGTCAAGATATAAATGATTTCAACCCAAGAGATGCGGAGCTTGGCACAAAAGTAAGTGAGGACATAACGGATAGTAAGAGTTCAACTACTGTGCAAACAGAATCTGTGGTTCAGCAAAATGGACCTGATAGCGCAAAAGTGACTGCACAAACTGTTATTCGCAATCCCTTTGAGTCAAGCTTCTCTGGACCTAGCATTACATCAGGTCCACTAACGCCCTCTGGTCACATACCTTATTCTGGCAACATTTCTCTTCGATCAGAAAGTAGCACAACAAGTACTCGGTCCTTTGCATTTCCAGTGTAAGTGCAGACTTTCTGATTACTTCTTTTCAGCATAGAACTGCTTTCTCGCCCTGCAATATCGTTGCTTAATTCTATTCGTAATTGATAAAATCTAGCCCCATATAAGCAACTTCATAGTTTGTTGTACATCTGAATGGGACAGCATTGAATTCGTTCTTCTATAATGGTAAATAGTCAACAACATAAATTCCCCTGCCTAAAGGAATATCAGTCAAGCATGGATATAATAATTTCCATTATGCTAACTGCTACCTCATAACGTCATACTTGGTTGTACTGTCATGGGCTCAAGGCAGTTTCTGAACTTTTGAACCAATCAGTAGGAATTCTTCATAAATGTTGTCAATATATGAAACTTTATTTTGTTTTGTTTTCATGGGTTCAAGCATCTTTCTTTTTCTGTCAAGCATCATTCATAGGATTGTGCATCTTTCTTTCTTTTTTGGTCTAATTCACAGACTACAGAACGAGTGGAACAGCAGCCCCGTGAAGATGGCAAAGGCCGACCGCAGGCGTCTGAAGGAAGACCGAGGCTGGGGTTACAGAATCCTTTGCTGTAAATTCTGAATGCGCCTGCCCCTGCATCCTTTTTGCCTGTTGAGTTGAGCCCTTCGTGTCTGTCACGCTTGAGCCCGTGGAGGTCCATGTTAAATTCATTCAAATGTTTCTCCTCTCCCCCTTCTCTTTTCTTTTCTGCCCCCCAATGCCCTGCTGTTCTTATTTATCTCTAGCAGGTTAATGGCTTGTCGGATTCGGTAGTGGCTTGTAATTTACAAAACACTATGATGAGTGAGGAATTAAGGTATAGCTTCAGTATAGGATTTGTGGATACTTGTTGAGGTATTATTCCAGATGAACACCCATGGAGGGTGCTACTTGAACCGTGATACTCTGCTGCCATGAGCCGAGAATCACTGAAGTTATATTGGCCAGTGAAGAAACATAACAGCATGACAGTATATTGGTGGAAATACATGTAAATCACTGAATCTGTTACAAGCATATGAGCACATTTGCGACCTGATACTGGTGCGGATGTACATACTACTACATGGCATCTATCCTCAAGCATGAACACCAGTGACAAAATTGCCCATCTGCACATGAATGATCCATGCTGCTGTTGCAGATTGGGCTAAACTGGTTGTCCAGGTTGAAGGCTAGATTAAGGCTGGGCACAAGGCATTATTATTCCACATGGGACAACTAAGTGTATAAACCCTCCTAATCTACTACTCCTAGGACTAAATATAGCAACTAAAGCCTGAAGAGAACGAAGCAGCTAGGCAGCTCTAACTATATGTACCGAACTAGTGATGCCATGCCCGAGAGCACGCCGGGGAAGCTAGCTAGCTATGGAGTACTTACGTACGGTACTAGCTATCTCTAGGGCTTCTTATTCACCTGCAGCGGCGTGGCGCCGTTGTTGATCGGCCGGCGGCGGCTCGCCTTGGACGCGTAGTCCCTCCTGAGCATGTCGTACATCTCGGTGACCGCGTCGCCGTGCTTCGCTGCTGCGCGCATCTCCACCGTCCGCGGCCGTGAGCCTGCTGAAGTCGTCGTCGTCGTCGCTCCCACGGTGGCTTTGGTTCCCTCCTTGTTGTTCGGTGCACCGAGCTTCCGCCCTGAGATTACCTTGCTGGCAGCTAAATCATCGTCGTCGGTGGACGCCAACGCCTCGCCGAGGTTCTGCGTACAGTCATCCAAATCCTCTAGTAACTTCAGTAAAATATGTACATGTACTAGAATCTGTCAGTAGATTACTAGTACTAGATTTAACTTGCTCTGTGAACAGAACAAAACCAACGATGAGAGTATCACTAACCTCGTTTCCTCTGTTGTTCATCAGTTCATTGTTTGGGATTAGCACGACAACTGCAAGAACAGTGAAGATGGACGGATCAAGGCAAAATCTAAAGTGCATCGACTGCGACTGCACAACAAGATGGACCAGGGACTCACCATGGCTAGCACAGGCGGTGGGGAGGTGAAGGGTGAGCAAGGAGACGATGAGTCGATGAGCAAGATGACTACAACCAGACTCATTGCACTAGTTCTTCTGATGCAGCTCACCATGGTGTGGAGTACGTTTTTCTTACAAACTATGCGTACATCAGTTCGATTAGTCGATCGCTTGTGTGGTTGTTTGTGTGTGTGATATATGCCCTCAGTTGAAGTTGCAAGCTAGGAAGAAGAAGAATTTGCTGAAGAGAAAATAGGAGAGGAAGCGCGGCGTGGGGGTTGTTAGCCTTTTATAGAGACAAAGGTGATACAATGCTTGTAGTAGTAGTGTAGGTAGTACTTCCAGCTAGAGGGATGGATGGATATGCAATCAAAGCAAGCCGAGAGGAGAGCTAGGAATATCTGTTCCACCCGTACTCCCGTGTTAGTTTTCTTTAACAAACCCTAGGAATAATTTATGGATTGATCCTGATTGCGCCTGACCAAGGTATCAACCTAACCCAAGCAAGTCTGAACACGATTTGTCCATTGCATATATTTCATCGATTCAAATGTGTTAGCAAAAAGAGAGAGAGATAGACAGGGAGAGAGAGAGAGAGAGAGAGAGAGAGAGAGAGAGAGAGAGAGAGAGAAGTTGATAGTAGTATTACAAGATCAGGTACTAATAACATAGGAGTATATGATTTCCTCTAATAGCAAAACTAACATTTTGGTCAAAAAAATGTCAAAACTAACATATGCTGAGATACTATCTTGGTTTTAAATCTCTAGCTATATATAGCGGTTTGAGGTGGGGTTTGTGTCCATATACTCTCTCTGTCCCAAAATGATAAACATATAATCATGAAAAAGTCAAGCATAATAGATTTTGACTATTAATTTCTCTTACTTTATATTGTCATTTGCAAAAGAATCAATATAATATAACAGCCACTTTGAATATGTTCTAAACTTGTATATAATTTGAATAATTGTTAGTTAAAGTTGTAAAAGTTGAGTTTTCTCTATTTGAAATATGATTACCATTCCATGATGAAGGGAATACAACTTAATGGTTATAGCCTCATTTAGCTCCACCAATAACTGTAGGAGAGGCCCTTCGGTAAATGCTATAGAATCTAGGGATTTAGAACAACAGATACTATGCATTGCATTTCCGGATGTTCGATGTGTTGAGCTGTGCATAAGCTTGAAAGCCTTACCGAGACAAGTATGATGTGTTGAAGTGTGCATAAGCTCGAAAGCCTTACTAAGGCAAGTACATGTATAGAGTGTAAACATACATTACTACATTTTTGAGCTAGGTTTGGCAGTAGTATGTCATTGTTTCAGCCTACGTGAAAGTGGATTAGCTTAACTGGCTGGATAAGAGATGTGATCATGTACCCAACTGCTCACCTAAGCTTGAATTTAGATGTGTATATATCTTTCCTCCTCCTTCCTCCGTTCCAAATTATAACTCATTTTGATTTTTTTTTGGTTACATCTATTTTGTTATACATCTAAATAATTTGTCTAGATACATAACAAAATAAATAAAAAAAATTAAAGCAACTTATAATTTAAAACGGATGGAGTATTTGAGAAACCGTCTCTAGTTCCGTTAGTTTTTCTTGTTTTTGGTTTCAGCACGTGTTCCCAAGAAGAGCGCAAAGGGCTCGTTTGTTTTACAGGTTTCCACGCACGCGGCCGGCGAGAGCGAACAGCGAATCCAGTTGCATGCGCCGGCCGGATTCTTCCTCTGGTTTTCTTGGTCGACGTGTACGCCGCCACCTCTGCCATGCGAGCTAGCTCTTCGAGACTCAAATGTCGGTAGTCGGCACTGGTCGGTACACACTGTCCGTGCAGCAAGTTCACGCATCAAAAGCTGCGAATGTTGACGACTTGGGTCTCGTTTAGTTCGTCCGAATCGGCGCCGCCGGATTCACTGTAACTGTACTGTAGTGTTTTGTTTTTATTTAGTGCTAATTATTCAATCGTTGACTGATTAGGCTCAAAACGTTCGTCTCGCAAAGTACAACCAACTTGTACAATTAATTTTTTATTTCGTCAACATTTAGTATTCCATGCATGTACCGCAAATTTGATGTGACGGGAAATCTTTTTTTACATAGTGTCAAAGTTGGAAATTTGGTGGAACTAAACATGATGGCCTTGACGTGCATGTACGGACCCCAGCTGATTCCGATCCCCCACCAGCTCCACACCACATTTGAAGTTTGAACCCACGAATCCGTGGCCGCGATTGAGCCGCAAATCAACGTACGAAGCTAAGGTACGGCTGAATGCACTCCATACACTGAGTCAGTATATATATACATTTTATAATTGGCATAATTTGATTTTATGGTTTTTGAGCCCTCGAGAGTTTAGTAGTACGGAGTACGTCATATTATTCTGGTGTACTCCGTATTTAGGCATTGCACGGAAGTCGACAGCTCTTGCCTGATTCTACTCCGTACCTTTTGGATTTCTTTTACCACCGCGCAGTAGAGTTGGTGAGCTGGCGGCAGCCTCGCCCTCCAGGTTTGGGCAGAGCCCGAGATGGAACACGAGGGGCGTTCTGCCCAACAAGCCCGACCTTGTGGCAGCGCAGTGGTGGGTGGCTTTAGGGGGCCGAGCTGGCTGCCTGTTGGTGGTGCTGACCGGACGACGGAAGCAGAAGCCAGCAGGGCTACCAAAGGCGCCGTGCACCGTCGCCGGACGGCCACGTACCGCTCGACGTGCGAGGCGCACGACCGCCAATCCCTCCCTCGTCTGTATAGTTGTTGGTGTAGCCCGAGCCACGACGGCACAGCACGAAGATCGTTTTTTTAGCCCTGACGTAAGCACGGTCCAGCCTGGTGACGTGTGGGTTCGGGCTAGCCTGACCCGAGGGAGCAGGCCATGTCTGGGCCGCTGCTCAGGCCCATGGGCTGGCACGGCACAGCTCAGCCTGAGTCGGTCGGCCCGGCAGCGGCCCGGCCTACCCTCTCCTCCTCCTCACTCATCCTCCCCTCCTCAAGGCGTTTTTTTAATTTTAACACTTTTTTAAACTAATTTTGAATCTAACACAGTTGGTTTTTTTTAAAACTAACACTTTTGGTCGCGCCTATTTTCATGGCGCGGCGAAATGCCTGTGCCGCGCCATGCATGGTGACGCGGCAGGTGGCTGACGTGGCGACGACCGAAAAGGCTGACCAGCTGACGTGGCAGGGCTTGCCGCGCCACCGATCTTGGTGCGGCAGTGCCGCGCCCTGATCCATGGCGCGACAGAGCTGAATAAAAGCCCCGCTACGAGTCCCGTCTGCCCGCGCCCGTCGCCGCGCCAGCGGCCGCCTGCCTGCCCACGGCCACCTCCCTCCCTCCTTTCCCTTCCATTCCCCGTCTGCCTCCCTCCCTTATCGGCCTCGTTTAAGGTAATGACGCATTTTTTTCGTTTGAATGGTGGATATGAATATTATGAATAGGAGTTAAGGTTAGGAGAAAAATTATGTTTGAAAACTATGGGCTACGGTTTGGAGGAAGATATTAGTTTGATTTTGTCAATGTTAAGGTTAATTATTTAGTTAGAAGTATGTTTACCATGCATATTTTTTGCTATAAGTGTTGGTTATATTATTTTAGTTGCAATACAAATGATTATATTTTACAATAATTTGCGTTGTTTTGATTGATGTTTAATTTGAACCGTTTTATTAGATGGAAGATATGTTTCGGGAGCAGTTGTGGCGAAAACGGGGTCGTCCTAGAGAATTGTACCTCGACGAGTCTAGCAAAGATGCCCCCGTCCCTCCTGAACTCCCTGTCCCTAACTATGACTGTGGTCGTCCGACCGACGTGTTTCAATCGAGACATCTGGACACAGCGGCTTGTTGCTTCTACACATGCAGTCGTTTTAATGTAAGTAATTGTTTCCGTATATTTTGTTTCTTCATTTGTATTACTAGGTTACTAATATTTTGTAGGAATTTTGTTGTGTAGGCCCATGAAAGGTGCATTTTCTTTCAGTGGATCGATGGTGCAGACAAATTTGACCCTAGGTACATTCTTTTCGACGATTGGTGGAGAGGACAACATCCACGAGAGCACTTCGAGCGGTGGGTTCCACCTCCCCCTAACCCCCCTCCAATGACGGCTAAGGAGAAGCACTTAGCCACAGTTAGACGACTCGAGGAACCTCCTCTGTGCGATTGCGGAGATCGAGCTGTGATAAACCCTGAGAATACGTTAGAGTTTGTGTGTCCAAAGAAGCATGAAGTAAGTGCAAAGTGTATGTGTTGAAATATTGAGCTATATGTGTTTATGTACTAATGTCACCTTATTTAGGTGTATTCAATGGCAAAGTGTCATTTCAAGGAGTGGTTGTATGGTCCAAAGAACCAATGGCCAGAAGAACCTCCAAAGACAAAGTAAAAGAAGAAAGAAAGGTTAATTTACAAAACACCTTCACTCAAGTGCGAATGTGATGTTAAATCCAACTACGGTCTAGTCTCTTTGGAGCTTAGAATAGGTCATTATTACGGCCATATGGTTGACTATGATGAGATTGGTTATTTTTGTGGTAACCATGCAATCGTATTTTGTTTCTTTTGCTAAGACATATATGATATAACTTTTTATTTGAACAGAGCACTAGGAAATGCATATGAGAATGTTATGATGGTCAAACTAAATTCTTGGATGAACTGAAGGGGAATCAAGTAATTGCACGGAAGAGGAGATATGGATATGACTACGTCAACCTATTCGTTAAACATCACAAAGACAAGATGCGTGAGTTTGCTAGACAACGCGATATTTGTAACCCGATCGATGTTGGGCTTGATAAATGGAGATTGGAGAGACGAATGACGTTAGAGGAGGAGAGGGCAAGAAAGGAGGCAAGGGAGGAGACAAGAGTATAGATGCAGGTCTTGAACGAGCATGTTGTTGCATTATGTGCCAGTGAGTGCTTGAAAGCCTTTTTCGTTGCCTGATTTTAAATGTAATATAATCGCGTTGCTAACTGATTGTATTTTATACATGAAGGGATTGGATATAGTGAGGAACATGCTGCAGAGATGGCTCGTGCAAGGTACGAGGAAAAGAAGTTAGATGAGCAAAGAAAGCGAGCTGGTCGCACTGTTGAATCACCGATTGTGTTGTCTAATGAGAGAGACAAGGATGAGGACGACACTGTCAGACTCAGCGAGCTCATCGCTCTAGCAGAGGTGGGCTTGCAGGCGGAGAAGGCTGAGGATGACACTAGCAGACTGAGCGAGCTCATCACTCTAGCAGAGACGGGCTTACAGGTGGAGGAGGAGGAGAACACATTCTTGTCTCAGGCCACAGATGAAGCGGATGCCGCTTACTACAGGCGAAAGGCAGATCAGGGCCATATAGATGAGCCTAGTCACAACAATAGGGTTGTGGTTGAGGATTGGTACTCGGACGACAAGTTGCTTACTCAATATGTTTCTGACTGTGGGTTTTTGATTGCGTCGTCTGCTAGTTCCATGCTTTATTAATGATCAATGTAGCTATATACTAGAAATTTCATTGTGTTGTCTTATTTTCTATTTGAACTATTGATGTATTGTACCCATGTATCATGTACTCGGATTACCCATGGTCGATCTTAAGTGATCCCATCAGTTTGTATCATGCGTTGAGAATTTCTAAAACGAACCTAATCGAGTGAAATTATTTCGAATACGATTCGGCACTGGTTCTGTCGTGCCATAGCCTAGGTTCTATCTTGCCATAGCCCACGACACGGTAGTGATGCGCCATGACTTATGGCGCGACAGCACCTAGATACGGACAGAAATCGACCAGCCTCAATTACAACTGAACGGGAGCAGTTGTCGGTGCTGTAAACAACTACAAGTGCTGCCACGACCGTGCGCAAGTTAAAACGAATATGAAGCAGATAAATGGGCGACAAGTTGCCACATAACATTTTCATCGGTTCAGAGGACGACAATATTCGTTCGACATAAGTACGCCATAACGAACTAAGTCCCAAGAATGTAAGGATCTCTCGAACGCCTCTTCGAAACCTCATCGTCCGGTGGAAGAAGGGGGTCGTCGTACTCCACATCAAGAAAGGGGTACATCTAGTGCAGTGTGGGAGGGGCTATCCTGTTACAAATTGATATACAAAGGGTTAGAGTATTCAAATTAACAATATGTAGCATTGCAAAATTTAAACTACTTGTTATGCAATACCAACAAAATATGAAAGCACATGCTGCCCTCGTCTTCTATGCCTGCTAGCCTTGTGATCAGATTCTTTGTAAATGGAGCAAAAATTCTTGCCACTGGTCTCATTGAAGTCTCCCCCTCCGTACATGTCTTTGTCGTACCCTCTCATAGCATCTATGTCCCCCTTGAGTCGCTTCTTCTTCCTCCTACCCTTCCCTACCTTCATTAGATCCGGATGCGGCACGTAGTCATAACCATTATAAGGTGGCCACTGTGTCGGGTTAAGGTATGGCTCGAAGCTCATCTCCCAAATACTAACAGTGTTCGAACGGAGATACAAGGGTGACATATATGGCAGATCCTCATATTGTACCCATGAACCCTACAGGCCATGATCATATGAGAGCAAGGGGCATGCATGATCTGAGGGATGTTGCAACTGCACTCTACCTTTTCAAGATCAACTTGGTAGTTTCATCCACCATAATGTTCGCCGCCCAAGCTTGTGCCACCCTTGCCCTATACACTGAAGATATGGCGGCGGGGTCCATACGACTCGGTGGTGTGCTGCTTGGCCAATTCCTCGGCCTCCTTCAAATGTTTAGCTCCGGCCTTTCCAAAATGCCCCTGCTTAGCTATATTTCTCTGCGTAAGTTCCCACCTCTTGACAAAATATTCATTGCACTTATGAAAGGAGAACTCAATAATTTCAGACACAGGCAACGATCGAACTCCGGTGAATGCACGGTTGAAGAACTCTGAGGAGTTAGTGGTCATGATGCCATACTTGAAACCCCCCTCGTCATATGCTAACGCCCACTGAGCCTTCTGTTCCATCTGTGCCTCTAACCAGGCCTTTCCTGCTTCATTTACCATCTTGTCTAGTTCTCTCTCTATCTCCTTGAACTGGTGCTCTATACGCACACAACATAGAACCTTTACCTTGTCACATACCTCCTGCTTCCGCTAACGCCGCTAGAAATTAGTGGCAAAGTGTCTCATGCACCATCTATGCACTTGAGGCAGGAACCCATCTATATGCTCAGCTGCAGCATTAAGAAGCCCTACGTGATGGACCGAGATCAAAATATATAGTGCGAGATGGGCCAAGCACTTGTACATGTAGAAGCCGCATGAACCATGACCATGATTCATTGTTCTCTTCCTCTGCCAAAGCAAAGCCATGGGTACTATCTGGACCATAGGATCAACAGCAGCAGCCATCATCAAGGTGCCCCTGCACTTTCCTATCAGGAAAGTGCCATCAACAAGTACGACTGGCCGACAAAACTAGAATGCATGTTCCGTTTGCGCGAATGACCAGAACACACGATAGACGACATGTCTCAACAGGTCCTAAAAACACATCCCTCTGGTGTTCACAAACCATTTCAAGTTAGGATTGTAGTAATGCATTGCACATAAGATGCGAGGCACCCTATTGTACGCTTCCTCCCAACTACCCCATCGAATCGCTAGGGCAATTTGCTTAGCACGCCAAGCCTTTCCGTACTTCACATCGTACTTAACGAATCCAGATATGGACTGTTGTAAAGAAGACACCAAAATATCGTTATTGTCATCAATGAGCCCCAATATACGATGGGCAAGGTAACTTGCAGTGAGCTACTGATGATTTTCCTTCCCCCTATTTGATAGGCAAGTATGGGGTTCGACAACTTTACTTATCCTCCACTTACCATCACTCCCTCTTTCGTGCATTTAACCTCCACATACAACCGTTTTTGCATATCACATGGTACCTCAACTCCAGGTCTGAATGAGTGATGGTGTATGGCCTATGGTGATACACAGCATGGTCCTAAAGAAAGAGCTTCATCTCTGACATTGTATTGAATATCATCCCCTTCCTAAGGGTTTCTTTCTCATTGTCATACAATGATTTCCTACACATCTGGAGACTGGTGTCACAAACTGCCATATCGGTCATGCTGACATCCCTATAGTTCAAAACACCCCTGAAAGGTATGTTCATTAACCTTAGTTGCTTAAGCTCAGTCGTTGTGTAAGGTGGTGGTGGAATGTACTATGAAGCGCCTCCTATTCTACCCCATGAATCATAGGGGGTACCACCCTCTAGCAAATCTATGACTAGTCTACCCTAAGCCAGCATAGCATGAAGTACCTCAGTTGGTATTGGTAATGGTATAGTATGAACTAGTACTAGCATGGCATCAACTGGTGTTGGTATAACATCTATACCTCCTTGGTCATCATCAGAATCGTCTGAATCACTACTAACTACATCACCGATCATGTCCTCCTCCTCTTGCTCCTCCTCTTCCCGTTCAAACTCATTCACATCGAAGTCGTTGCTTATACAACTTACTATAGTGAATGAAACTACTCCTATGTTAACTGATCGTCCAAATTCATGTTATCCTAAGTTGCTTCCTCTTTGACCCATAATTCTTGTTCATTGCCTCCAAAACCATCAATGGACGGGCCGTCCTAAACACCCTGCATCATGTACCCATTCTCCACCACCACCTCAGCCATGGGCACATTGGAACCTTGGAGCACCCTAGTGTAGCGGGACCAGTGAGCAGGGTCGCGCAAGGGCATAAGGACATAGTGTGCTCTAGTCTTCCTAGTATCAAACCTCTCCTTCAGTATGAAATCACCGCCAAACTTTGCGTTCAAACGGACACAAAGGTCGTTGAAGCTAGGAGGTTCATCAAACCATTCCAATTCTTCTTCCATATCCTCAAACATACCATCTTCTCTCCAAACACTTCCTCCATATAATGTATCATGTATTGTACCCATGTATCATGTACTCAGATTACCCATGGTCGATCTTAAGTGATCCCATCAGTTTGTATCATGCGTTGAGAATTTCTAAAACGAACATAATCGACTGAAATTATTTTGAATATGATTTGGCACTGGTTCTGCCATGCCATAGCCTAGGTTCTATCATGCCATAGCCCACGGCACGGTAGTGATGCGCCATGACTTATGGCGCGACAGCACCTAGACACGGACAGAAATCGACCAGCCTCAATTACAACTGAACGAGAGCTGTTGTCGGTGTTGTAAACAACTACAAGTGCTACCACGACCGTGCGCAAGTTAAAACGAATATGAAGCAGATAAATGGGCGACAAGTTGCCACATAACATTTTCATCAGTTCAGAGGACGACAATATTCATTCGACATAAGTACGCCATAACGAACTAAGTCCCAAGAATGTAAGGATCTCTCGAACGCCTCTTCGAAACCTCATCGTCCGGTGGAAGAAGGGGGTCGTCGTACTCCACATCAAGAAAGGGGTACATCTAGTGCAGTGTGGGAGGGGCCATCCTGTTACAAATTGATATACAAAGGGTTAGAGTATTCAAATTAACAATATGTAGCATTGCAAAATTTAAACTACTTGTTATGCAATACCAACACAATATGAAAGCACCTGCTGCCCTTGTCTTCTATGCCTGCTAGCCTTGTGATCAGATTCTTTGTAAACGGAGCAAAAATTCTTGCCACTGGTCTCGTTGAAGTCTCCCCCTCCGTACATGTCTTTGTCGTACCCTCTCATAGCGTCCATGTCCCCCTTGAGTCGCTTCTTCTTCCTCCTACCCTTCCCTACCTTCATTAGATCTAGATGCGGCACGCAGTCATAACCATTATAAGGTGGCCACTGTGTCGGGTTAAGGTATGGCTCGAAGCTCATCTCCCAAATACTAACAGTGTTCGAACGGAGATACAAGGGTGACATATATGGCAGATCCTCATAGTTGTACCCGTGAACCCTACAGGCCATGATCATATGAGAGCAAGGGGCATGCATAATCTGAGGGACGTTGCAACTGCACTCTACCTTTTCAAGATCAACTCGGTAGTTTCATCCACCATAATGTTCGCCGCCCAAGCTTGTACCACCCTTGCCCTATACACTGAGAGATATGGCGGCGGGGTCCATATGACTCGGCGTTGTGCTGCTTGGCCAATTCCTCGGCCTCCTTCAAATGTTTAGCTCTGGCCTTTCCAAAATGCCCCTGCTTAGCTATATTTCTCTGTGTAAGTTCCCACCTCTTGACAAAATATTCATTGCACTTATGAAAGGAGAACTCAATAATTTCAGACATAGGCAACGATCGAACTCCGGTGAATGCACGGTTGAAGAACTCTGAGGAGTTAGTGGTCATGATGCCATACTTGAAACCCCCCTCATCATATGCTAATGCCCACTGAGCCTTCTATTCCATCTGTGCCTCTAACCAGGCCTTTCCTGCTTCATTTACCATCTTGTCTAGTTCTCTCTCTGTCTCCTTGAACTGGTGCTCTATACGCACACAACATAGAACCTTTACCTTGTCACATACCTCCTGCTTCCGCTGACGCCACCAGAAATTAGTGGCAAAGTGTCTCATGCACCATCTATGCACTAGAGGCAGGAACCCATCTATATGCTCAGCTGCAGCATTAAGAAGCCCTGCGTGATGGACCGAGATCAAAATACATAGTGCGAGATGGGCCAAGCACTTGTACACGTAGAAGCCGCATGAACCATGACCATGATTCATTGTTCTCTTCCTCTGCCAAAGCAAAGCCATGGGTACTATCTAGACCACAGGATCAATAGCAGTAGCCATCATCAAGGTGCCCCTGCACTTTCCTATCAGGAAAGTGCCATCAACAAGTACGACTGGCCGACAAAACTAGAATGCATGTTCCGTTTGCGCGAATGACCAGAACACACGATAGAGGACATGTCTCAATAGGTCCTGAAAACACATCCCTCTGGTGTTCACAAACCATTTCAAGTCAGGATTGTAGTAATGCATTGCACATAAGATGCGAGGCACCCTGTTGTACGCTTCCTCCCAACTACCCCATCGAATCGCTAGGGCAATTTGCTTAGCACGCTAAGCCTTTCCGTACTTCACATCATACTTAACGAATCCAGATATGGACTGTTGTAAAGAAGACACCAAAATATCGTTATTGTCATCAATGAGCCCCAATATACGACGGGCAAGGTAACGTGCAGTGAGCTGCTGATGATTTTCCTTCCCCCTATTTGATAGGCAAGTATGGGGTTCGACAACTTTACTTATCCTCCACTTGCCATCACTCTCTCTTTCGTGCATTTAACCTCACATACAACTGTTTTTGCATATCACATGGTACCTCAACTCCTGGTCTGAATGAGTGATGGTGTATGGCCTATGGTGATACACAGCATGGTCCTAAAGAAAGAGCTTCATCTCTGATATTGTATTGAATATCATCCCCTTCCTAAGGGTTTCTTTCCCATTGTCATACAATGATTTCCTACACATCTGGAGACTGGTGTCACAAACTGCCATATCGGTCATGCTGACATCCCTATAGTTCAAAAGACCTCTAAAAGGTATGTTCATTAACCTTAGTTGCTCAAGCTCAGTCATTGTGTAAGGTGGTGATGGAATGTACTATGAAGCGCCTCCTATTCTACCCCATGAATCATAGGGGGTACCACCCTCTAGCAAATCTATGACTAGTCTACCCTAAGCCAGCATAGCATGAAGTACCTCAGTTGGTACTAGTAATGGCATAGTATGAACTAGTACTAGCATGGCATCAACTGGTGTTGGTATAACATCTATACCTCCTTGGTCATCATCAGAATCGTCTGAATCACTACTAACTACATCACCGATCATGTCCTCCTCCTCTTGCTCCTCCTCTTCCCATTCGAACTCATTCACATCGAAGTCGTTGCTTATACAACTTACTACAGTGAATGAAACTACTCCTGTGTCAACTGACCGTCCAAATCCATGTTATCCTAAGTTGCTTCCTCTTTGACCCCCTAATTCTTGTTCATTGCCTCCAAAACCATTAATGGACGGGCCATCCTAAACACCCTGCATCATGTACCCATTCTCCACCACCACCTCAGCCATGGGCACATTGGAACCTTGGAGCACCCTAGTGTAGTGGGACCAGTGAGCAGGGTCGCGCAAGGGCATAAGGACATAGTGTGCTCTAGTCTTCCTAGTATCAAACCTCCCCTTCAGTATGAAATCACCGTCAAACTTTACGTTCAAACAGACACAAAGGTCGTTAAAGCTAGGAGGTTCATCAAACCATTCCAATTCTTCTTCCATATCCTCAAACATACCATCTTCTCTCCTAACACTTCCTCTGTATAAAACTCTAACACAGCAATCCATCTGCAAAAGCATTTCAAGAAACTCCATCAAGTCATCAAAATCATCGTACGTAATGTCTATAGTAATATTAATACATATTCTAACTATAACTATACTAACTAATCTAATATTAACATCTATACAAGGCTAACTACAACAACTAATTAGACTAAATCCAATGTATAACTAGACTCACTAACTATACTAACTAAATTACCTAACTTTACTATCTATACTAACTTACTATATTACCTATACCAACTAAACTAACTAACTTTACTAACTATACTTTACTAATTATACTAACTTTATTTATTTTACTAACTTACTATACTAACAATGTCGATTCAATCAACAAATACATTAGGGGAGTACCTTGCGGCACCGGTGCTTGTCCTTGGTGGTGGTGGCGCGCTAGACCAGGCCGGGAGGCGCGGGCATGGTGGCCAGCCATCGTGCATGGACGGAGGGGGTGGCACGCCGGCGTGCGGGTGCGGCGGGCGCAGCGGGCTGCTGGTGGCCGTGGAGTGCCGAAGGGGGTGGCGCGCCGGTGTGCAGGCGCAGGGGGCACAGCGGGCGTTCGGTAGCCGTGGCAAGCCAGCGTTCGTCACGCGGCGGCCGGCGTGCTCGGCGGCGGGCAAGCCCTGTCGGCAACCGGCGTGGGCGGGCGTGGGCACGGGCGCGGCGGTGGGCACGATGGCCAGGCACGGGCGGCCATGGGTAGGCGGGCTGCTGGCATTGTGGCGGCCATGGGCAGGCGACCTTGCTGCTCGGGGAGGCAGGACTTGCCGTGGGGCTTTTATTCCGCTCTGTCGCGCCACGAATCAGGGCGCGGCATTGCCACGCTAAGATCAGTGGTATGGTAGGCCCTACCACCTCAGCCATTCAACCTTTCAGGCCATCGCCACGTCAGCCACCCGCCGCACCACCATGCATGGCGTGGCATAGGCATTTCACCGTGCCATGGCAATAGGCATGGCCAAAAGTGTTAGTTTTGAAAAAAAAACCAACAGTGTTAGATTCAAAATTAGTTTACAAAAAGTGTTAAAATTAAAAAAATCCCCAAGGCCCAGTGCGGCCGGCCCACCTTCCCTACCTCCCCCCCTCCGCATATAAAAGCGCACGGGCCGGCTCCACAATGCAAGCTTACCCTACCTTGGCTCGCCCTCGTCCCCCTTTCCCACACGTGCCGTCCCCCTTTCCCACACGCGCAAGCTCGCCCTCGCCTGGCATGCTCCTCTGTCCTTCCTTCTCCACTCCGCCGCTGAGGTGCGCCACCGTGGGCTCGGGGCTCCACACCTCCGCTCGTCGGTCGGGATCTAGATCCGACGACTGGCGTGCCGCCCACCCCCTCTGTGGAGTGCCCCTATGACCCTACCTCCTCTTGCTACACATGGCCAGATCCTCCTCGGTGGTGTCCACCATCACCTCCCATGAGCTACTCCTACCTCCTCCTGCCATGTGCGGGTGCACGGCCACCGCCTCCAGCCGGATCCACCTCAGGTGCGCGGCGTCGAGCTCGGCAACAGTAGCAGTGTCGAGTGGGTGGCCTCCTCCATCCTCCTCTTGGCTCCTACCGCCAGATCTGGCAGTCGTCGCCAGCCTGCCACCTCCCATGACTCGAGTAGCTCATGCCGACAGCCTCCACTCCCTCGCCTCTCTCTCTCTCTCTCTCTCTCTCTCTCTCTCTCTCTCTCTCTCTCTTTCTCTTGGGCTATGGTTGCGGGCTTTGGGATGGCCCGGTCTGCACGACCACACTCGCACCCCACTTCTCCCCACGCGCGATGCGGGAGACGGGCCTCCTACCCTCCGTGCCACCCACCGCCGTCACCGCCGTTTTGACCTCGTCCTCCGTCCTCTCTCCCTTCACCTACTGATGTGGGCCTCAAGACGGCCTAGCCTGTTAAAAAGGTCATGCTTTCCAGGCTGGCCCATCGTGCTCTACCATGCCGTGCCTTATCAGGCCATGCCTGGCATAGGCCTATGCTGGGTCGGGCCGGGCGGCCCGAATGGCCATCTTTACTTGTCTGTAAAAAATTACCCTCTAGGCCTCGGCACTCGGCAGTTAACGAATTCTGGATTCTTAGTAGTGTAGCACACCGCCGGCTACATTACTATATGGACCGGTAGTGATGTATCAACAATACCTGAAAATAAGTTTAATCTAGTTAAGATTGTTTTGGAGAGCTCTAACTCTGAAAATCACATCTAGAGACCAGCTCCATCTAAGTCCACTAGGTAGCGACTCCATAATGAAGCAAGACTCTCACAAAACTATTTAGGAGAGCTCCACCGTAAATTTGGATTTACTCTGTTGGGCCCACCCAACAGCTAGCCAGAGCCACGCTCATCAGTGGGAGCTCCTCCTCCTCCTTTATCTCAATACCACCACAGGCCCGTTGAAAGGTTCTAATATAGCTAGAGGGGTGAATAGCCTATTTGAAAAACTTTAAAGCACTAGAGCAATTGATTAGTACAACAAACGACGTAATGCATTTTTTTCTCTAACTCTACAAGGATTGCAAGCCACCTATCCCAACAATTCTAGTTGCTATAATCTCTAAATGGGTAAGTCACTACTCACTAAAAGCTCTCAACAAGGCTACACTAAAGAGTTCCACTAGATAAAACTAAGCTACAAAGCAAGCTCTCAAAACTAGCTACACTAAAGAGCTTGCTACTACTAGTTTGCAAAAAAGTAATGGAGTGAGTAGGATGATTATACCGCTGCATCGAGAAATGAACCAATCACAATATGATGGCAACTAATCACCAAAAGAAATCCAATCACACAAGAGACACAAAATTTTTCTCCTGAGGTTCATGTGCTTGTCGGCACGCTAGTACCCATTGTGTCGACCAACACTTGGTGGTTTGGCGGCCTAAGAGGTGTTGCACAAACCTCGTCCAACAAATGGACACCGCAAGAACCTACCCACAAGTGAGGTAACTCAATAACACAAACATTTACTAGAGCAACCTTGATGCCCCCTCAAAATAGAGCCATTGCTCTGCTCACAGGCTGACCAGATGCACCCCAGCGTCCGGTTAGCCAGCGTCCGATCGCCCTCAGCCGTCCATGTGTCCTCATTCAAACCTCGCCTGTTCATCTCCAACGGTCAAGTCCCAAGCACTCGTGTTGTTAAAGATTGACCGGACACGTTGCTCATCGTGACCTGACGCACAAGCACACGACGTCCGTTCGTTTTCAGTAAGCATCCAGAGCCAATTTTTGATGACCGGACACGTCAGGTCAAGTGTGACCGGACACACCGATGCGTCTGTTCTTCTCTGCGCTCACTCATGTGCAAACATCAGCGTACGTCAGCTCGACCTGACGCAGCCCCTACGCGTTTGGTCGCAACAACTTCCTAGCGTCCGATCACGAAGCCGCCCTGCTCCTTCTCTGCGTGTGATGACCGGACACGACACTGGACTTAGGTCCAGCGTCCGGTCGCTATACAACGCCCTCAGCCAGACAGCACTTCCTCGATATAATTGACCAGATGCGCCCAGGGTGAGTCTAGTCACCCCGCGACCAGAGTCCGGTTGCGCACCTTTGCCTCCTTTTTTTTCTAAGTCCACAACCACTTCGCCCTTACTTCTAACTTGCTAACCACAAAGTGTAGAACTTGTGTGCACGTGTGTTAGAATTTTTTCAAAGCATTTTACAAGGGTCAAAGTTAGCACATTAGGTTCCTAAATGCATATGTAAGAATCATGTCATCTTGTGGCACTCGATAACCGCTTATCTAAAGATTTCCACTCTTTATAGTACGGCTATCGATCCTAAATCACTCACATCCTCTATGGTGTCTTGAGTGCAAACCAAAAATGGCTCCTATCAATATACCTTTGCCTTGAGTCCATTTTTGTTTTTCTCTTTCTTCTTTTCCAAATGTGAAGCACTTGATCATCTTTTGGTCATCACCATCCACTATGATCATCCTCTTGCTCCACCACTTGGTATGGGACCATCCTTTGATGTCTACACACTTAGTACAAGGATTAGTCTCTAGGTTTCATCAATTATCCAAAACCAAAGTAGGTCTTTCAATCTCCCCTTTTTGGTAATTGATGACAACCTATTTATAAAGATATTCAATGAAATCTTTTTGGATTCATGTTGCTTGCCCAAGCATATTACCATGTGTAAAGGTTATGGACAAGTTTCATAAACCTGAATTGGTAGTATTAGCTCCCCCTACATATGTGCTAAGAGTTTGGATTTAAAAGCTTGCACATATGCATGGATTGAAAGTTTGGGAGAGTAATAGCTACCAAATGATGCTAAGGTGTAAAGAATAGACCTTTGAAGCATGATACCAATCAGAGTTGCCATTTGAGCACCATCCTTAGCACCATGGTTTGCTAGATACCACTTGAAAAGCAAAGACAAACTAGATACCTCATGAGATCAACATTAGAAGCAAGGTTCTAGTGCCACTTGTAAAAAATTAAGGAATATCTAGCTATCCTATGCATGTTAGTTTTTCATTTCATCAATCATTTTCTAGATTCTAGCATACACCACACAAGCATGGATAGGGAATATAAGAACTTGTGCCATGCAAGCAAACATATGTAATGCACATACAAATGTAACATATAAGTTTATAAGCTTGCTCCCCCTACTTGCGTACTTCAAATTTTAATCGATCCCCTTACAATGTCATTTTATTTTTTTGCACCCCCTATCTTACTATCTTTTACTATCTTTGTGAATTTCTCTCCCCCTTTGTCAACAATTAGCACAAAAGATGAGCTCAAATTTTAGATAGGTTGGAGCAAAACCATGTTAAGTGAGGATCATTTTCCAAATTTAGTTCAATCTAGATCACTTGCAAAATATATTTAACTCGGTTTGATCAAGGGCAAGCTTCTTCACATCTCATTTCAAGAGTTATCTTTACCATGTTGAGTTAAACACTTATAGCTCATTTTCTAGATCAAACACTAGGTTCACAAGCCCACAAATATGTCATATGCTATGACTAGATCATTTCAAGCATAGAAGCAATAGTGGTACCATACAATCATCAAGTTCATTTGATTTTCATGAATGAGCCTAAGACATGATAGGAATGACTATATGCACTAAGCAAGTCCTTAGCAATGGATGAATGACATGTCAATCAATATTACCTTGCTTTGCTCAAAGGAGAGATATGTCATATAATGAGGGTGCATCGACACATATTTGAGAAGTTAAGTATGTTCAATTCATTCCTTAGCTTGCAAAACCTCATCTCATCAAGTGGCTTGGTGAAGATATCGGCAAGTTGATCATCGGTGCCCACACTCTCAATGCAAATGTCCCCTTTTTATTGATGATCTCTTATGAAATGATGGCTGACATCTATATGCTTTGTTCTTGAATGTTGAACCGGGTTGTTGGTGAGCTTCATGGCACTCTCATTATCACAAAGCACTGGCACTTATTCAAACTTGATTCCAAAGTCACTCAAAGTAGCCTTCATCCAAAGTAATTGAGCACAACAACTACCAACCAAAATATACTCCACTTTGGTGGTTGAAAGTGCTACACTATTTTGCTTCTTTGATGACCAAGACACAAGTGATCTTCCCAATAGTTGACATGTGCCCGATGTGCTTTTTCTCTCAACTTTGCATCCCGTATAATTGGAGTCCGAATATCCAATCAACTCAAATCTATCTCCTTTAGGATACCACAATCCAACATTTTGTATATACTTTAAGTAACCCAATATTCTCTTTGTTGCCTTCAAATGACTCTCTTGGTGAGGCTTGAAATCTTGCACACATGCATACACTAAACATCATATCTAGCCTTGATGCGGTCACATAGAGTAGGCTTCCAATCATAGACCGATACATCGTTTGATCCACCATGTTGCCACTAGCATCACTATCCAAGTTTTCATTTGTCTCCATTGGTGTACTAATAGCTTTAGCATCATCCATTCCAAACTTCTTGAGCATGTCTTTGATGTACTTGTCTTGACTCACAAATGTGTCATTCTTTATTTGCTTGATTTGAAGACTAAGAAAGTAACTAAGCTCTCCAATCATAGACATCTCAAACTCACTTGCCATCATCTTTCCAAATTCCTCACAAAAATTTTAATTGGTTTATCCAAATATGATATCATCAACATAGATTTGCAACACAAACAAGTCCTTGCCAATCTTCTTGGTGAAGAGAGTGGTGTCAACCTTGCTCATGATGAATCCCTTAGAGAGTAGAAAATCCCTCAATCTCTCATACCATGCTCTTGGTGCTTGTTTCAATCCATATAAGGCCTTTCTCAACTTGTAGACATGGTTGGGTTTCTTCTCATCTTCAAAACCAGGAGGTTGCTCAACATACCAAGTTTATTGATGTACCCATTGAGAAATGCACTCTTCACATCTATTTGGTACAACTTGATGTTGTGGGCACAAGCATAGGCTAACAAGATCCTAATTGCTTCAAATCTTGCAATCGGGGCATATGTTTCTTCAAAGTCAAGACCTTCAACTTGAGTGTAACCTTGAGCATCTAATCTTGATTTGTTCCTTACAACTATCCCATCTTGATCTTGCTTGTTCCGAAAGACCTATTTTGTTCCAATCACATTATGATCCTTAGGTCTCTCAACTAACTCCCATACTTGATTTCTTGTGAAGTTGTTTAGCTCTTTATGCATAGCATTTACCCAATCAACATCCAACAAAGCTTCATCTATATTCTTTGGTTCAATGGATGACACAAATGAGAAGTGTTTACAAAATGATACCAATCTTAATCTTGTTTGTACACCTCTTGAGATATCACCAATTATAGAGTCCAAAAGATGATCTCTTACAATATTGGTTGGCTAGAGCACTTGAACTTGATTGCTCATTTGGTTGAGATGATGAACTAGCCATTTGTTGTTGATCTTGCACTTTGTTATCACTTGTACTAGCTTGACCTTGATCATGAGAACCATTAGCTTGCACATTTAAGTTAGAGAGCACTTGATTCTTGTCATCTTCAACATCAATCACCTCTCTAGGCCTTATATCATCATTGTCCATGTTCTTCATTGCATTGATCAATTGAGTGCCTCTCACATCATCTAGATTCTCATCTTTCTCTTTGGAACCATTGGTTTCATCAAATTTCATATCATGAACCTCCTCAAGAGTACCACTAGCCAAATTCCAAACTCTATAAGCCTTGCTAGTAGTTGATTAACCAAGCAAGAAACCTTCATCACATTTCTTCTCAAACTTGCTCAATTTTGTGCCTTTCTTTAATATATAATATTTGCAACTAATAACCCAAAAGTATACAATGTTGGGATTTGTTCCATTTAAGAGCTCATATGGTGTCTTCTCCATCATAGGGTGACAATAGAGGCGGCTGCTATAGTAGCAAGCCATGTTGATTGCTTCGGCCCAAAATAAATGACTCACATTGTACTCACTCAACATTGATCTTGCCATGTCAATCAAAGTTCTATTCTTTCTCTCAACAAGGACATTTGATTGTGGAGTGTACTTGGCTGAGAATTGATGTCTAATTCCAAACTCATCACATAACTCATCAATTCTAGTATTCTTGAACTCACTACTATTGTCACTTCTTGCTTTCTTGATGGTTGTTTCAAACTCATTGTGAATTCTCTTGATGTATGTCTTGAAGGTTGTAAACACATCACTCTTATCAACAAGAAAGAACACCCATGTATATCTAGTGAAATCATCCACAATCACAAATCCATATTTGTTTCCACCAATGCTAGTGTATGTGGTTGGTCCAAACAAGTCCATGTGCAACAACTCAAATGCCTTAGATGTACTCATCATGCTCTTCTTAGGATGTGTGTTTCCAACTTGCTTTCTAGCTTGACATGCACTACATAGTTTATCCTTCTCAAATGTGACATCTTTCAAACCTCTAACTAGATCATGCTTAATCAACTTGTTTAATTGTTTCATTCCAACATGACCAAGCCTTCTATGCCATAACCAACCCATGCTAGACTTAGTGAGCAAACATGTTGACAATTGAGCTTCTCTAGCATTGAAATCAACCAAGTATATATTCTCATATCTAAATTCTTTGAATATCAAGTTAGATCCATCTACACTTATGATCTCTAAATCATCCACACTAAATATGCACTTGAAACCAAGATCACACAATTAGCTACTGATAATAGGTTAAAGTTCAAGCTCTCTACTAGTAGCACATTAGAAATGCTCAAGTTATTGGATATTGCAATCTTACCAAGACCTTTGACCTTGCCTTTGCTATTATCACCAAATATGATACTATCAATCCCATTACTCTCATTTGTATTGATTGAATTGAACATTCTTGAATCACCTATCATATGTTGTGTGCACCCACTATCAAGCACATAATGCCTTCCTCTGGCTTTGTAATTGACCTACAAAAGAATATCAATTCTTTTTAGGTACCCAAATTTGCTTGAATCCTTGAAGGTTAGTTACTAAGGCCTTTGGTACCCAAATGACTTTCTTCTTTGAGCCCATAATTGATGTACCAATGAACTTAGCCTTCACACCATTGGCACCCTTAACAAGCATGTAACAAGAATCAAATCTACTTGAGGATACATTAGGTTGCTTGTTCTTGTTAGTCTTGTAATATTGCTCTATGTGCCCAACTTGCTTGCATCTGTTGCAAAAACGACCACTGCCCTTCATAAAGCTAGCTTTGGAAGTGATAAAGGTCACCTTATCTTTATTGGGGGTATAGCCTAATCCCCCTTTATTGAGAGAAAACCTTTGGCTACCCAAACACTTTAGTAAGAGGGCATCTTCACCATAGGCATTGCCTAAGACACGAGTGAGCTCATTCACCTCCTTCTTGAGGGTCTCATTTTCCACCATTAGTGAGGCATCACAAGTGAAACCATCACTCAAAGGTGAAGTGGAAGTAGTAGTGCTACAAGAAGGGTTAGTGGGAGCAACAACAATGGGCTTATAAAATGATTTATCAAGAATATCACATGTTAGTCCTACATCACATGACATAATCACTTGCTCCTTCTTAGCTTCCTCCTTCTTGACTTGCTCGAGGAGAGAGGAGTGAGCCTTTTCAAGCTTAGAGTGAGCTTTGCCAAGCTTCTCATGGTCTTCCCTTAGACTCTCATGAGAAGCATTGAACTCATCAAAGGATTGCTCAAGAGATTTGATCTTCTTACGCAATTCTTTGCACTCCTTTCTCTTCATCTCAAAGCAAGTGTGTACTTGCTCACACATGTACAATAGCTCCTCCTTGGTGTACTCCTCATCATTATCATCACTCCTACAATCATCACTTTCACAATCATCATCACTTGCATCATATTTTACCTTAGTAGGCTTTGCTATGAGGCATGTCGATGGAGTGTTGAAGATGGAAGGCTTATTGTTGATGGCGATGCTTGCTAGTGCTTTCTTGAGAGATTTCTTGTCATCATCACTAGAGTCATCACTATCCAAAGAGCCATCACTATCCTATGTTACCACATGACCCTTCTTCTTCTTTTGGAAGGTCATCTTCTTCTTCTTCTTTTGTTTCTTTTCCTTCCTTTCCTTCTTATGCTTGTTCTTCTCATCTTCATCATTGTCACTATTGTAGGGATAATCTGCTATAATGTGGTCTAGGCTCTTGAACTTGTAGCATCTCTTCACATACTCCTTGTTGTGATATCTTCTCTTTCTTGCACCATAGCCATTCTTCTTCATGAATTTGCACATCTTGCGCACAAGAAGAGCCATAGCTTCATCATCAATGTCACTAGCATCTTCATCATCACTTGATTCTTTCTTGGACTTGCCCTTGTTCTTGGATGAAGAGCTAGCCTTGAATGCTATACTCTTCTTCTTCTTGTCTTCATCTTCCTTCTTCTCATCCTTATCAACCCTCTCTCTTTCCACATGGTATGTCTCCTCCTCTTATGATGAGCAATCTTAATATCTTAAATCTTGGAGGTAGGCACATGAAGAACCAATGAGAGACATCATCATCATTGATCTTCTCTCCCAATGCCTTCAAGTATTTGACAATCACTTGCAATCGATGGAATATCTCCGGAATGTTCTCATCATCCATCATCTTGAAGCTTATCAACTTGTCCTTCAGAATGCACAACTTGGGACTCTTCACCGTTGGTGTGCCCTCATATGTTTCCTCCAATCTCTTCCACACCTCATTGGCTCTCTCACAATCCTTGATTTACTCAAACACCTTGGAATCAATGGCATTATAGATGGTGTTGAGAGCCATCATATTGCATTGCTTATTGGCCTTGTCTTGGTTGGTAAGACTAGCGGGATCAATTATCACATAGTCACTCTCGGTCACATCCCATACTTGATTATTGATTGAACCAAGATATATCTTCATCTTTCTCTTCCAATAATCATAACATGTGCCATCAAAGAACAGTGGTTTGCCCCCCCCCCATATGGTTGAACATAACTTGAGCCATCTTTTGACATTGAGGTTGTTAAGCCTTCAATCAAATGGTGACCATGGCTCTGATACCACTTGAAAGGTCCTAATATGGCTATAGGTGGGGTGAATAGCCTATTTATAAAATCTTCAAAGCACTAGAGCAATTGATTAGTACAACAAATGGTGTAATTCAATTTTGCTCTAACTCTACATGGGTTGCAATCCACCTATCCTAATAATTCTAGCTGTTATGATCTCTAGATATACACAATGGCTAAGTCACTACTCACTAAGAGCTCTCAACCCAAGGCTACACTAAAGAGCTCCACTAGATGAAACTAAGCTACAAAGCAAGCTCTTAAAACTAGCTACACTAAAGAGCTTGCTACAACTAGTTTGCAAGAAAGTAATGGAGTGAGTAGGCTGATTATACCGACGTGTCGAGGAATGAACCAATTACAATATGATGACAACCAATCACCGGGAAAAATCTAATCACACAAGAGACACAAGATTTTTCTCCCGAGGTTTACGTGCTTGCCGGCACGCTAGTCCCCGTTGTGTCACCAACACTAGGAGGTTCGGTGGCTAAGAGGTGTTGCACGAACCTCATCCAACAAATAGACACTGCAAGAACCTACCCGCAAGTGAGGTAACTCAATGACACGAGCAATTTACTAGATTTACCTTGTGGCTCTTCGTCGAGGAAGGTGCAAGACCCCTCACAATCATCGGAGCCGACCACGAACAATCACCAACATGTGCCAAAGCTCCTCCACTGCTCCAAGCCATCTAGATGGTGACAACCACCAAGAAAAATAGGAAATCCATAGCCATAACGATCCCTAAGTGCCACTAGATGCAATCACTCAAGCAAATGCACTTGGAATCACTCTCAATCTCACTATGATGATGAATCAATGATGGAGATGAGTAGGAGGTGTTTGTCAAGGCTCAAAAGGATGTCAAATATATCAAAGTGCATAGAGTATGAGCCCCAAGCTGACCAAACACTATTTATAGATGCCCCTCGAAATAGAGTCGTTGCTCTGCTCGTGGGCTGATCGGACGCACCCCAGTGTCCAGTTGGCTAGCGTCCGGTTGCCCTCGGCTGTCCACATGTCCTCATTCCAACCTCGCATGTTCATCTCCAATGGTCAAGTCCTGAGTGCTCGCCTTGTTAAAGATTGACCGGACGTGTTGCTCATCGTGACCTGACGTAGAAGCACACGACGTCCGTTCATGTCCAGTAAGCATCTAGAGCCAGTTTTTAATGACCGGACGTGTCAGATCAAGTGTGACTAGACACATGTCCATTCTTCTCTATGCTCACCCATGATGCAAACATCGACATACGTCAGCTCGACCTGACACGGCCCCTACGTGTCCGGTCGCAACAACTTCCCAGCGTTCAGTCATGAAGCTGCCCTGCTCCTTCTCTACGTGTGATGACCGGACGTGACGCTGGAGTCGGGTCCAGCGTCTGGTCGCTATACAATGCTCTCGGCCAAACAACACCTCCTTGCTATAATTGACCGGACACGCCCAGGGTGAGTCTGGTCACCCCATGACCAGAGTCTGGTCACACACCTTTGCCTCCTTTTCTTTTTCTAAGTCCACAACCACTTCGCCCTTGCTTCGAACTTGCTAACCACAAAGTATAGAACTTGTGTGCACGTGTGTTAGCATTTTTTTCAAAGCATTTTACAAGGGTCAAAGTTAGCACACTAGGTTTCTAAATGCATATGTAAGAAGCATGTCACCTAGTGGCACTCGATAACCGCTTAGCCAAAGATTTTCCCTCTTTATAGTACGGCTATCGATCCTAAATCACTCACACCCTCTATGGTGTCTTGAGTGCAAACTAAAAATGGCTCCTATCAATATATCTTAGCCTTGAGCCCATTTTTGTTTTTCTCTTTCTTTCTTTTTTCAAATGTGAAGCACTTGATCATCTTTTGGTCATCACCGTCCACCATGATCATCCTCTTGCTCCACCACTTGGCATGGGGCCATCCTTTCATGTCTACAAACTTAGTACAAGGATTAGTCCCTAGGTTTCATCAATTATCCAAAACCAAACTTGGTCTTTCATCCGCGTGTCAGGCTTTGCATCCATTTCCTAAAGTTCATAGCATAGCACTAGAATTGGACACATGCTAGAGCGCGACCGAGTGTGGAGGGGCCACATGTGGCCAATGGCGGGGTAGTGTCTAGGCGGCGTGCGCATGATTGGCAATAGGTTGCATAGGCCAACGGCTGGGTGGAGTCCACGCGGTAGGCTAGGGCATGCGTGGTGGTGGAGATAATATTGTTGGTTCTCTAGGCACTGGTGTTTCTTCTTCTTTTTGGTTATGTGAAAATGGCAACATTGTTGGATGCTAATGGGGTCATGATAATTGAGGCTATCACTATCGTTTGCCCATTGTTGGTGGTCAAAACTAGCAGTGATCAGTGGCGAGCCAAGATTTTAATCTTGGGTATTCTATGGCAGAACTGCCCGAAATAGCACACCTTCAAAGGCACTCATCTTCCACTAGACACTAAGCACCCCAAAAGTTGGCTACATCGGATAGTTCCATCGAGCACACCCCATGGGAGAACTCGAACAATCCACATTTTTCATCTAGAATCTAATAATGAGAACAAGTTTACAATACTTAGTCCATTTCATACAACATGAGTTCTCGGAAATACATTATTACAATACCAAGTTCAGAGTGTGGAATTTAAACAGCGGAATTGAAATATACATCTAACGATAAGATACAAGGATCCATCTATTCCCACTAGAACAATCCTCCACACAACAGCCACTCCTCAAGCCGCACCTACAATAGGAGTAAATAAACCCTGAGTACACAATGTACTCGCAAGACTTACCCAACTGGTGGAAATAATTTCCTGACTCCAAAGAATATGATAAGCTTTATGGTTTGCTGGGTTTCCTTTTTGTGAAAAGCATTACTAGTAGTGAATCCTTATGTATGTGTTTTATTAGCAGTCATGATTAGTTCATTAGCTAACCATTCTATGTAAGCACTTGTTCTACTTTTGAGCAAGTGTTGAGTAATCAGATCCATTCATCCCCTTTCATCTACCAGTTCTTACTATGGTGCTAGACCATAGCCAAGTCATACCATATCACACGGTGATTCGTGAACCAATGTATCCTAGCTAGGTACCCCAAAACACACGCCCCGCTTATACCCCAAGCACAAGCAAGACCAACCCACCACTCTTCTATCAAGGGGTCCAGGTCCCCATCCAAACTTGGACTCCAAGCCCCCACTCCTAAGTCCCAGACTCAGTGTGGTGCTTAGACCTCCACCATCCCCACCTCCAATCAGTCGGTCCAGAAAGAGCCGGAACCCACGACAAAAGAGCAATGAGCCTTCCCGCTCCCATAAGCAAGTATGTGCTTAGGATAATAAGTCTATGACCTGACTACCATCCACAACAACGAATGGTCCTTAACCAACATGGACAGGGAAAATAGTGTAACCAAGCTATGCCCCGTTGACCGTGGGACATAACCTATTACACCCACTAATACTCATACAATATCCCTGCCCGGTCTCCATTTCCTTTCACCATTTTATCATGAGAGTAATAATAATAATCAACTATTGTGAGTAATGGTAGGTTACTCACGCTATCAATAGCCTAAGCATAGTAGCTACTCGACCTATGCTAGCAAGACTCACAGGTAGGTTTATCTATGTATGTAGTTTTAATATAAACCATGTAACATAAATGCACATCACATATATATCCAGTGATTATTCAAAATAAGGGTTATGCACCGGGGCTTGTCTTGGGCAGACGGATTGTCAGCTATGTCAGTCATCAGTGGCTCTGAGGCTTCCTCCTATACGAGAACCTCCTCCTCGTACTCCTTGATCACCTCCTCATACTCCTGCTCTCCGGTGGTCACGAACTCCACCAACTCGTTCTCTACATGCATGCGATGATGATGCAACACTTAACATTTATGCAATAGCAACTCTTAAAATAAGAATACGCATACTAAGCTACTAAGCTAGCTATAATGACTAAGGCACTAAGCTAACTATCAGCTTTACCAAGCAAACTGTTGGGATCAACTAACAAACACCTAGCTTTATAAATGAATGGTATATCTTTATTTCTACTAATGATTTAATGTATATTTGAAATAAAGAACATTTAACTACCCTTATGTTTAGTCTATTCTAAAGCTACAAAAATTACAGTGAGCACTTAATAATACCACAATGCTGCTAAAATTTTTAGGGCTAAAGCTATCGCCAATTTACCACAAAAATTCCTACAATAATTCTCCTAACAATATTAAACATTTTCAAATGATTTAATAGCTCCTGGTATCAACATGTATATATATGAACTAAGTACACTAACAGATAGAGCACAATTTTAGGAACTTAACAAAATTTGTTTTATAATTTTTGGACACCTACATGATTTTATATGATTTACCAAAGACCAGCTCAAAAATTATAATAGAAAATTATTTCTAATTCCTTATGAAAAAGAAAAATGAATTCTCCCTGCGCGGCCCACACGTGCGGCCCACGTGGAGATAGCCCGCGATGGGGAAACCCCACGCGCGCTAACGTTTTTGTAAAATAGACCTCACACTTCTCCCAAATTACAACTAAATACTAACACTATTTCCCCCTCTCTCATAATTTCTTACTTAACCCCTTGGCCTTTCCCTAATTCACCCGCGTGTACCCCTGACGACTCAGTGCACGGCGGCGCGGTGAGCGGCGGCACTGAGCAGCCTACTGCCGGCCACCTAGGGACCTACACGGGCCCACCTAACGGGTCGATCTCCATCTCTGATCCAAGCGGCTATGCTAAGAGGCGGTGTAGGGTGACACGACTGGCTGGGGAAGGTTGCAGCATCGCGTGGCCATCCACGATGGTGATGCCACTAGTTCTAGTGGGCTGGGGTAGCTACAGGCCTAATTGATTAGCGCAGTGAGCGTCAGGAGGCTACCATGGACCAGGCTAAGCTGATAGTTGGGGCAGAAGATGATGGAGGAAGGCTAGGCCACGTGCGATCCGAGCCGTGCAGCGGTGCACCATGGTGGCACGGTTGCGTTAGTGATGAAGGGGAGGCAGTAGCGGTTTGACCAAGACGCGCAAGGTGGATAGGGAGTCAAGGCTGATGCTAGTGGATGCAGGTGAATTGGCTCGGGAGGGACGATGGGAGAGCTATGCCCACACCCGCGTCCGGACGTGGCCTTATCGGCATGGCGGCGGGGAAACTCCAAAATTGGAGCTCGACCGGGAGCTATTCAAGGTGGGGTGGGGATATGTAGCTAGGCAGTTGTACGATAGAGCCAACAACGTGATAAATCAACTTGAGACGATCTCTCCCTGATGAATTTAATGGCGTGGCTCGGTGGCGGCGACAGAGAGAGAACAGAGAGAGAGAGGGAGCGTGGGGGAGGGGCAGCCAATGACTCGGCAAGGGCGTGCCTTGGCGGGACACGGTTGGCGTGACCGGTGCAGCTCGTGGCCAGGCACTAACTGACAGACACGCACGCTCATGACTAGCGTGGCCCGCGCGCCGCAATGCCATCAATGGCAAGGCAGCAGCGACACGGCCACGTGCGTGCAGCGTCAAAGCGGGTCAGCAGCGCAGCACAGCGGTAGGCGTGCAGCGTGGTGATGCGACGGTGGCGGCAGTGGCGGCATCGCGGTGCGGGCATGGAGGAAGCAACAGCACAAGCGGCAGCTGCGGTGACAGGGGCAGTTAGGCGCAGAGCGGACCGGTGGCCTAGCCGTGTGGCCAGAGCAGCCAAGCCATGACAAGGCCACGGCAGGCCATGGCCAGCCGGTGCGCGGCCACGCGTGCGCGCTACGTTACAACCGCACTGGCGACGTGGGTCAGCCACGCATGGTGATCACGCGCACGGCGTCAGACATCACAAAGTTGTGACGTGCACGAATTTTAAAGCGTTGATCACGACCAAACCGTTGCTCCTAAACCTAAACCTAGCTTCACTACACTCAGGATGGCATATGGAACTACTAAATCAAATTATAGCACTACACCACTCCTCAACCCAATCTCTCCAAATAAATTGCTAAACATAGCAAGCTTCTAGCTATCCACAAGCTTAGAATTTTCTAAGTGTTTGAGCTAATCTTAATTTCAGATTGCATTTCTAAGCTACTGAAAATATTAGTTAGCAATATTCTTTTTCAATACCAAGGATTTCATTATCATCTACAAAGTTCACATTTTAAACTTCATTTTAAGTGTCACATACATGTTCTATAGTCATTTTTGCTTAATAAAAATTGGTTTTAAACCATACTTGATATACCTGAACTATTGAATCAACTTTCGTTTAACATTTTATTAATCATTTTAAGTTATAAGAAATTGATCTACATACTTTATCACATGCATTAACACATAAACATGAATGCTCATGACATATTTTAGTAAATGATTTAGGGTGTAACACCGAGGGTGTTACATATTCCTACATAAAAAGAAAATCCAATCCATAGATTCAAAACACAATTCAGAGTAGTACGTTACCTATAATTAAAATACATGACTCAGCTAATCTTTGCTTTATAGTAAATGAAATATCCATGAATGTACATGACTCTAGATCAGTAAATCCTCAACCAATCTTTGCTTTCTAGTTGCAAATTGCAAATGCATACTACAATAATAACTCTCATTGCTTTGATTGCCTACGCTCTGTTCACTACCACTTGCTAGTGCCTGGTGGGCTGCCGCTGGCTCCTGGCCGTTGCACAGCCTAGGCACGGAGGCCTCAGGCCACGTCTGTGTGCCCACGCTATGCAGCTCGCGCCGCCGCGCCGGGATCTTGAGACGCTGTCACGCCGCCACGTCGGTTGGCATAGAGTTAGAGATTTTTTTTAGGGGAGCCTAGAGTTAGAGATTTGGGAATGTGGATTTGTATGTGTCGGTCTCGCTTTGCACTCGTGACTCACATGGTCGGGGAGTCGAGTTGGTAGCAGGGCGTGAGAGCACCATCGCAGAAGGGGAGGAGATACCTCATGGGCCTAGTGCGCCGACCTATTGGCAGTGATGTATGATTATGTAGTTGTGACTCCCAATATCGAAATTAGCATAGAAACATTAAGGGTCTATTTCTAAAAGCTCCAACTCTGTAAAAAAACAGCTCCTAGAGCACTCTCTAAAGTTTAGAGTGGGCCTACCACATGAAGCTGTTACACTCGTTTGGCTTGAAACTCGCCTCCAAATATAGAGAATGAAGGTTTTGGTGGGATGGTCATTCATGCCCTTGGGAGGTAGCATGGTTAATATTTTGGCATATCTAGCATGCTGAGTGAGTGATATTATTTGAAAAGATCTTTGTAAAAAAAAAGGGTGGATTATTATGGTCTTCTTTTCCTTTTAGTTAAGAGTATTAACAAAAAAAGTTCATGGTCGGTCATTTAACTTGGTAAGGAATGTCATCATGGTCCTTGTACTCTGAAAATACAATTTTTGTGTCCCTAAATTTGGTTTTGGGTCCAAATGGGGATTAACCCACTCCATACACTAACGTGGTACGCTGACTGTGCATTAGCACTGACCTAACATGTGGGGGCCACATGTTAGTTATAGAGTAAAGTTCACGGCCAGTCCATGAACTTGGGTTACACCTGGCAAGTGATATATCGTTGTCGGTTCATAGCTATGACCGGCAGTAAAAACCTACCTATCAAGACAAACTTTATACAAAACAACAAAGATATAAAACTTTTAGTTGATAACTTTTAAATTTAAGATGGTCTACTATGTTAAAATATGCAATACTAGTTCTCTGGACCTGTTAAGCAATCTCGGATGGAGACAAAATAAACATCAAATTGTTAGTACTCCATGAAATCTACAACTTTATAGTTATTTTTTTTTCATTTGAGATCATTTAGAGTGTTAAATATACAATATAAGATCTATAATAAAATGTGATTTAAAAGAATAACGTCAGTTATATAGTCACAAGTTGCTACTTAGCTGATATGATAAGAACACTATGCGCGAGGCTTGAGGTCCATCATAGTAGTGTTACCATTGCCATGTTATAATCTGGCAATCATCAATGGCCCTGTTCGCTTCACTGAAAAGCTATGGCTGAAAGTACTTGTTGGTGCGAAAAATGTCCAACAAGTAAATATTTATAGTTTTATCGTATGTTGTGATCAGATGTGGCCTAGCACTCAATAACACAGGAATTTATACTGGTTCAGGCAACGTGCCCTACATCCAGTTTCAGTCGGTCGGTGACTTTATTCCTGAGCCCAGGTGCTCAAAGTTTGCTGTGGGGTTACAAACGAGTAGGAATAAGAAGGGGGTGTTAAAGGCCTGGTCGGACTCTGAACCGAAGGGCTGAGAGTGACGGGGGCTCTAACGTGCGCTAAGTATTGAAGCGTGTACTCTATGTAGCTTTAGAGTTCTAGAGCTATGGAGCTGTTCGAATGCTCAGATTGTCTAGAGCTAGCCAGAGGAGAGAGAGAGAGTCTGAACAACCATCCCTGTTGGGAGAGCGCATCCCTTTTATAGGTGAAGGGGATGACCTTACAAGTTAGAGAGAGAGAGTATGTACGTGTGCTACCTAGCCTTGTTGCTCACGCCATCGGGTACAAGACGATTGTCGGCGCCCACGATACTATTGATGCCCAGATGCGTCTGGCAGGTTTTACCATGTTCGCCTGGTATGGTAAATGTCGGCGCCTACAGTACTTTAAGGCAAATGTCGACGCCCACAACACTGTTTGGGTTCTGACACGCCTAGAAGGTTGCATAGTACCCGTCTGGTATGGCCTGATGGCACTGTCCTGCAGGTGTGCAGGGTGTGGCAGGGTACGGTCCTCGGCATTGCGGTTGACTTGAGTGTCTTATCTTATCTGCTTCACCTGATCCTTGGGTCCTCACCGAGCGGACGTTCCCGGCCGGCCGTTCCCAGTCGGCTCCGACCGTGTCGGTCGGGGAAGAATCACGAGCGGAGGTCCGATGTATCCCCGGTCAAAAAAGCAGGTCAAAGTCGAACTGTGTCCCCTCCTTGGCTAGGCCTTCCGGTGGGAGACCGGATCATTCACCCGACCAGTCGTTAGGTAACTGGGTTGGCCCGGGAGACGCGCGTTGTCGATACGCCGTCTGCTAGGCCGAGTTTTTGCTGGGAAGCGGGTCCATTGGGGACCCCGGTTTTAGGAACCCGACAGTACTGTTCACTGATTTGTTGTGAGAGAAAAATAATGTTCCTTCCAAAAAAATGGATCATAAGACAAGCGAACAGGAAATATCGGTTGTCCACCACCGGTTCTAAAACCCGCAATGATGCATTACTATGCATATCTTTTTTTAGCGGACGGCTCCGATCTCTCAAGTAGGTTGTTCCCTTAGGGGCTAGGGCACATACAACGGGCCTTTTTGAGCCGTCTGCATCGGGAAAATTTGCAAAAACATCCCTCGCGTGCAGCAGACGGGGATGGTGTCATCGTCTCATGAGACGCCGGCTTCGACCAGTGCTCCGAGGAATCAGCTACGGATCAACTGATCTCGTGTGGGTGAGAGGTGAGAGCGACGCAGCCGCCCAAGTGTTTCGTTAGCTTCTTGTCCTTTTCTAAAGAATGCACAAATTTACTAAAATTTATATATAAAATCCATATAAAATCAAATTTGAATCTAAAATTATGATTCAAATTTTGTTAGTTTCTTTTTTACCAGAACTATAACCTACAAGTGATACAACACATGTTACACCTTGAAGGTCCTCTATATATTTTATTTTGTAGAATCATTTGTATATTTTTTAAAAAACTATTTTGCTCAATAGAAAATCAAAAATTACTGTAACCTACTCGTATCAGTAAAATATATTCATAATTGATTATGTTGCCAAAGTTACTAGTCTAAAAATATTGTAATTATATTCAACGTAACTATGCTTGATCTGATTTGTAGCAGCAACTATTTGGTTGTCTGTGCGTGAGTTTTAAAAACTTAGAGACAGTAGACTATTTATGGGTTGTACATGCCCTTAATTGCTTCAACCGCACGTATGTTTTGTTCCACACATCTGCCTTGTTCGTTTGGGCTTGTTTGGCTTATAAGCCATGGTTGAAAGTACTGTTGGCTGGTTTGGTGTAAGAGAAAAATATTGTTCATTGACTGATAAACCATGGCTTATAAGGCAAATACGACCAAGCGAACAGGCTGATCCATTGTACAAGATTCCTATGTTTCTAAATCCTCCATTTTTTACTTGTACTAGGCGAATACCCAGCGCGTTGTTGCGGGTATTTAGAAAGTAATGTCTTATGAATGGCAAATGAATTAATCACGCAAGAAATTGCTTTAGAATTTCATGAAAATGGCACCTTGAATGCCATTGTCGACTTGCACAAAAGTGAAATAAAACTTTACAGGTGAGTTGATCCATCAAAGTAGTACATACACATGAAGATCAATGTCAAATAATTCCCTGGGGCTGAAGCTAATTATAACTATGAAATAATGACCAAACAGGATTGATACGAAAAGTGATGCGGAAGAAACACTAACAGTTGAAAAGTGCTGCAACATGTGTGGGCAAGGTACTTCTCCTTGTGCTAATTTTGCCCCTGGGAAACAACAGTGAAAAAAATGAACCATGCATTCAGCAGAAAAGTAGAATTATCGATCTCACACTGTAACACCCGTGTTTTTGCATCATAATAAAAACCACTAAAAATTTAAACTTTTTAAAACCTTACAACAAATTAAAACTTGATTAATTTATTTTTTGCAAAACCACTTTTAAAATAAAATGTTTTTCTAAAACCCCGCATCAAAATCCACCATATGCATGTCTCGTAGGATTTAGTTGTAGCGCTAGGAATATTTTCTAGGTTTAGAAAAGCGCCTCGTATTTTAAATTTCATTACTTACACCTTGATTGCATGAATGCTTGTCTGAATGCTTGCTTGAATGTTTGAATGTTGCTTGAATGCTTCAACGATTGCATGCATGTGTATAACACCTCTGGTGTTACAAGCTTGCTTAGCACCTAGATTTAGGTCCGAGAGGGATTAGCATAACAAGTTTTCGGGTTTTAAAAATTTATAACGTACGTGAAATGATAAGCCAACCCTATGTAACTCACTTTTGTGGACTCAAATAAATATCTAAGGTAACTTACTTGGTGCGTAAAAGTGCTAATGAAAATCCTAACAAGAAACATGGGATAAGTTGTTTTAATTGTTTGGCATGAAAAATAATTTATATAAACAAAAATAAAATATAACTTGTGTGTAGTACTTAAGTAAAGATGACGAGCAAGTGGTGTAGTTGAAGATGCAACTTTAATTTGTGAAAACAAATGTTGTTAACTAGTGATCTTGGGAGCTCAAAAATCAAATTTGACATTAAGATAAGCTCTTTTCGTTAAGTCGGCAAACACTTGAACCATTGTGTAAAATACCATTTTTGGCTAATTATATTGAGCAAAATAGTTAAATGACGCTTAAATATCTTGCTCCTATGGGTTAGTATAAGGTATGGACTATTGCATGAAATACTTGTTGGTAGCAGTTAATAGGGTTGAGGCCTTTTAAAAATTATAACAAAAGTGTCAATGGTTGTTAGTTCGAACTGAACCTTAAACTTTTCTAAGTATGGGACAAGTAGTAAGACAATCCTATTTGACATTTAATTTCTAACAAAAATGTTTAAACACTAGATCCATGTGTTTTGTTCCGTTGGTTGCTTCTAAGTAAGCACTTGAGCATGGTGTAGGTCGAAGTTGTGTTGGATGTCACGTTGCTCTCGTAAAAATTACCCAAACCTCCTTAGAACGCGTTGTAACCGCGTTGTTGGCGCTCTGTTCGTGAACCAGCACTCCAGCGATGAGCCTATGTTGGCTTCCTTTTATCTCCCTCTATGGTTGCTCTATGGTCGTGACGATTGCTTCGCTAGATGGCTGGCAGTGTTGGCTATGGGTCAGTAAAATTAGTTGAGTTTCAATCGAGGTAACTAGCCACTTTTGCTTTGCTTTTAAAATACGTGCATGACACCGAGCACACCACAAGATGCTTAAAATATGTGCACTACACCAACTCTAATATTGGGAAAGATCAATGCACATGAGATGTATATGCACATCACACCACAAGATGGCTCTTCTTCCACCAAGAAAAAAGACTTGACATTCAAGGCTAACTAAGAGAACAAGGGTAAAGCAAGAGTTGAACATGAGAGCTCAAGTAATGATGAAATTAATGATGCAAGTCTTGCTCTCATGGTGAGAAGAACTGTCAAGATGCTTAAGAAGTTCAACAAGAACGGTGTCAAGTTTGATGGAAAGAAGAAGAAGTTCTTCACTAGCAATAGAGGGAAGCCAATCTCTGAGATGGATTACTATAATTATAGAGAACTTAGTCATCTAGCTCATCAATGTCCTAAGTCCGCAGTCACAGTGTGCGCGGACGCTGTGGGCGTCGGTCTCACGCCATGGCCGGGTCATGGCCGCAGACCAGCTCATGTGCACAAAGGGTGCCACGCAGCGCCTTGGCCTGCCCCGGCTGGCTGCGGTTTGGCTCCTGTTGTGTCGTGCGCTGGCCGAGCCGAGGCTACGGCTACCGTTGCTCAGTCGAAGTGGCTTCTGCCTCACCCCTCGTTTCACCTACCATGTCAAGCATCTAGGTAGGTGTCAATGCCACCATGTCTAGGCCAATGACCTCGGTCGCTGGGGCGATGGTGATGTCCCTCTGCCGCGCTTGCCCCGCTAGCCGACGCCGGTGCGACCTGCTCGGGTCCCGCCGCTCTAATTCAAGCATTTTGTGCCAAGCCTCTAGGTCTCGTCATCTATGCGCATGTGCACGTACTACTGCCATCAATCAGGGTCACCTTGTCTTAATCCGCTCGGGCTCACTCGTGTAACCTCCCCACAGCCACACCATGTGCAGAGCCATCGTTCCATCCTCTTCCTAATCACTAGCTCAGGCTCCGCAGCGCAATTCCCCACATCAGTGGGTGGCATAGGTAGTCAGCTAGGTGCCATGTTCTCCTCATGCCTAGCCGATCACTACCAACCAACAATTTGGCGTTTTGCTCACCGCCGACCATGGGCGCCTTCAAATCGGTAGGTTGGGAGGTAAGGCATGTAGGAGTGGTAGCAGTTCGATTGCTCATAATCCTGAGTTTGCCTTGACTCCCTCCATCCGGTGCTCGTGTTACTTTGGCTAGGATGCTCGACGACGGAGTGTGGGCGCATCGGTGCCACGCTCGGAGCGCCGCCACGTGGTGCGGGCACACGTGGCTAGACCGCCACAGCGCTCCCCTACTTCAACCATCAGTAGGGCATACACCATGGCGAGCTACGGATGCTTCTCTGCCGTCTCTACCTTTCTGTGAGGGCATAGGCTCACTGGAACAATTGCGTCACCACCGTGGATAGCCACTTGCCGTTGTAGCCTATGACAGTGCACCTTTGAGTCCCTAACTGCCAACCATCATAGCATGTTTAGCCTTAGCTGGCAACCGACCTACTAAATGGGTCTGCGTAGGCCCCTGGTGGCCAGCGTGGAAGCCCAGTGCCCCACTCGCCATGCCACCGTGCACGGGGTGGCCGAGGGTGCGCGTGGGGAAATTTGGAAAAATCTAGGGGTTAAGTGAATTCGCTAGAGAAAGGAAGAAATAGTATTAGGACCTAGTTGTGGTTTGGGAAAAGTCTGAGGGCTCATTTGCTAAAGTGCCAGCGTGGGCTCCCCGCAGTGGGCCATCTCGCGCATGGGCCGCGCCCCGTGCTGGGCCGCCGGGCCGAATGGTGGCCACCGACTATTTTCCTTTTCTAAGCATTTTCTAATTTAGTTTGTAAGGTAAACTTGTAAATTCAATATAAAATTGTGTAGTTAACCAAAAATTATGATACTATTTTTGGTAGGTTCCCAAAATCATGATCTATCTGCTAGTATATTTGGTTCACATAGTTTTATAATATTTTCAGAAGTGATCTAATTAATTTGAGAGGCTTAATATTATTAAGATATAAACTTGAAGGAATTTTTGTGATAAAGTGGTGATAGTGTTGGCTCTAAAACTTTCACAGTAAATTCCTAACATTATTAAGTGCTCACTATAGTTTTTGTAGCTCCATAATAATTAGTTTGTTAAGGTAAATGAGCCCTAGTTCGAAAATATATATTTAATCAATAAAATGCCAAAGCACCATAGGGTTGTAGAACTAAAACATTTTTCGGAAATAAGGTCTTACTTGATGAAGTGGATACATAGACTGGTACATTAGTCATTAAAGCTAGGTCGTTAGCTTGTGGAGCATAATCGTATTTTAGAGTTGCAATTGTCGTTGGTTAATTACGTTTTCTGCGTTGCATCCACGTATATCATAATAGGAACAACGATGGATCATGGAGTCGACCGAAAAAGTAGAAAAGATGGTGCCTGATGATTGTGTCGCCATGATGGAATGCTAATTGTTGGTTATATCTTACCCAGGTAAGCCCCGGTGCATAACCCCTATTATTCTGCACTTTATTTTATGCTTGTGCATTAAGTTTTAAGGAGTTGAATGTAACCACTTGCATATATATATATATATATATCCTTATCCTATGAGTCCTACTAGTATGGAAGGATAGTGTAGATTGCTCTGCTATAGGACCCGATAGAAGTTGAGTGATTACCTATCACTCGCGAGAGATAGGAAAGATATTATTGTTGTTATTATATTACTATCACATGGAATATATATGAATGATAATTAGAGATCGGGCGGAATGGTACTTTGGATCTAGACTTGGTTAGGCATTCGAGCGAGGCTCGGATGGCATTTGTTCCGCCTATGTTGATTGAGAACCATCCGTTGCTGTGGATGGTAGTCAGGTCATAGACTTATTATCCTAAGCACATACTTGCTTATGGGAGTGGGAAGGCTCGTTACGCTCTTGTCGTGGGTTCCAGCTCTTTCCGGACTGACTGATTAGAGGCGGGGAAAGGTGGAGATCTAAGCACCATACTGAGACCGGGTCTCAAGTATGGGGGCTTGGAGTCCAAGTTTGGATAGGGACCTGGATCCCATGACAGGAGTATAATGGGTTGGTCTTGTTTGTGCCTAGGGTACAAATGGGACGTGTGTTTTGGGGGTACCCAACTAGAATACATTGGCTTGGGCCATCTTCTCATGTCGCGACGTCGGTGCGCTGGGCGCGCGTGCACGCGCGCATGTGGCCATGCTGGCCGGTTGCTACTGCTGTAGCCTGGCCGTGGTGGGCACGCTGTGAGCCACCGCGCCCACCGCTCACCTACGCCTGGCCGTCCTAAGTCATGCCGCGTTGTTGTCGTTGTCGTCGCGCCCGCCGCTCACCTACGCCTAGCCATCTTGCCACTGTGTCGTGCTGCTGCCGCTACCGTCATGCCGCTTGGGCTTGGCTGAGGACGGCTGCAGTGAGCCGCTGGTCCTGTGCCCTATAGCTCTGCCTCGCACTGCCATCTTGGGTGCTATCATGGCTGTGTTGTGCTGCCATCACGCCCGTACTACTCGCATCGCAATGCTGTCGCTGCCATCGCATCTTCATCGCGTCCGCACCGGTCTGCTACATCTCTGCGCTGTTGTCGGTACTGTGCGTGTCGCCTCTGCCGCACACACGTGGGCGAGCCACCGTTGCCATGCCATTTATGGCATTGTGGCTGCGTGGGCCATGCCAGTCAGGCACGCACGCTCATTGGTTAGCGCCAGTGTGTGGGCCTCCTGGTCCCGCCACTAGCGTTCCGCCAAGGCGTGGATGAGCTGAGCCCACCTGTCGCGCCGTCTCTCTCTTTCCCCCTTTCTTCCTATGTTTTCCGCCACCGTCGCATCACGTCATAGTGAAGCTAGAGAGCGAACACCTCTCATCAATTCCTTGTGCTCGCGTCTCTACCTTCACACCCCCTCTCCAGCCGACCCCACCACGCCATGACTCGCGTCATGTCGAGCTCCAATTTTGGAGCTTTGCCCACCACCATGCCGTTAAGGCCCCTCACCGGCCGCGTCGTGGCCTGCCTCCACCACTTCACCCGCGTCAATTCCTCTATACCACTAGCTCGCCTTAGCTCCCTCTTCATCGTGCGCACGCTAGTCATAGCTCTAGTGCCACCTCCTCATCGCTGACGCGGTCGTGCCTTTGTGGTTCGCTATTCACCTCATAGCACGCACATGGCCAGCCTCGCTCGGGTCGTCTCTGGCCAAGTCGGCTTCTCGGCAAGGTCACTGGTGAGTTGTCGTTGCTCACCCGTTACCCCTACCGCCTTGTTGTTGTTGCGGCTCACCAAAACATCATCGCATTGCCGCAGGGTACCCACCATTGTGGAAAGGTCCTTCTACGGCGTCCAGGCTCGTGCAACCGCCGCCTATCATCTTGCATCGAACCCTAGGTGATCGTCGACCACGTAGATAGGTCAGCGTGGGTCCTGTGTGGCCGACGTAAGCGTCAGTGCCATCGCTCGCCGTGCCGGCGCGCACGGGGATGGTCGAGGGCCTTGCCGTTGTAAAGAGGAGAAGATCCGAGGGTTTCGTTGCAAAGTCACTGATTATAGAAATAGTACGTGTAGTGTTCACGCTATTTTCTGATAATGTGAGGGCGTTTTTGCTAATGTGCCAGCACGCATGGGATCTCCCCACCGTGGGCCGCCTCGCGCTGCAGGCCGGCCTCGCATGGGCCACGCCTAAGGGCCACCGCGTGCTCGCGCGCACGCATTACGCTGCGTGGGCCGCGTTGGGCTGAAATCAGTTTAGCTTTTTTGTGGAGAATAGAAATAGCTTTTCATTTTAATTATGTGCTGAACTTTGGTAATTAATATAAAATAATGTAGGTATTCAGAAATTGTGAAACCAATTTTGTTAACTTCCTAAAATTATGCTATATCTGTTAGTGTATTTAATTCATATATATACTTGTCGATACCAGGAGATATTAAATCATTTGAGAGTGCTTAATATTATTAGGTTAAATATTGTAGGAATTTTTGTGGCAAAATGATGATTGCTTTAGCTTTGAAAATTATGCAGTAGCTTCATGATATTATTATATGCTCACTGTAATTTTTGTAGCTTTAGAATAGATTTAACATAAGGATAGTTAAATGCTTTTTGTTTCAAATATACATTAAATCATTAGTAGAAATAAAGATATATACTTCAATTGTAAAGCTATGTGTTTGTTAGTTAAACCCAACACTTTACTTGATGAAGATGATAGTTAGCTTAGTATCTTAGTCATTAGAGCTAGCTTAGTAGTTTACCATGTGTATTCTTATTTTAAGAGTTGATGTCGCCAAAATGCTAAGTGTTGCATCGTCATCGTATGCATGTAGAGAACGAGTTGGCGGAGATCATAACCATCGGAGATCATGAGTTCGAGGAGGTGATCGAGGAGTATGAGGAGGAGGTCTCGGAGCCACCACTGACTGACTACGCTGACACCACGCCTGCCCAAGGCAAGCTCAGTGTATAACCCTTATTTTGAATGATCACTAGATATATATATATGTGATGTGCATTTATATTACATGATTTATATTAAAACTACATGCATAGATAACCTACCTATGAGTTCTACTAGTATAGATCGAGTAGCTGCTATGCTTAGGCTATCGGTAGCGTGAGTAACCTGCCATTACTCACAATAGGTGATTATTATTATCACCCTCATGATAAAATGGTGAAAAGAAATGAAGACAGGGCAGGGATATGGTACGAGTATTGGTGGGTGTAAGAGGTTGTGTCTTACAGCCAATGGGGTATAGCTTGGTTACACTATTTTCCCTATCCGTGTCGGTTAAGGACTGGCCATTACATTAGATTCTAGTCAGGTCATAGACTTATTATCCTAAGCACATACTTGCTTATGAAAGCGGGAAGGCTCGTTGCTCTCTTGTCGTGGGTTATGGCTCTTTTTGGACCGACTAATTAGAGACAGGGATGGTGGAGGTCTAAGCACCACACTGAGTCCGAGACTTAGGTATGGGGGCTTAGAGTCCATGTTTGGACGGTGACCTGGACCCCTTGATAGGAGAGTGGTGGGTTGGTCCTGCTTGTGTCTAGGGTATAAGCAGGGAGTGTGTTTCAGGGTACCTAGCTAGGATACATTGGTTCGCGAATCATCGTGTAATATGGTACGACTTGTCTATGATCTAGCACCGTGGTAAGAACTAGAAGATAAAAGATGGTAAAATGGATCTGATTGCTCAACTCTTGCTTGAAAGTAGAACAGGTGCTTACATAGAATGGTTAGATAATGATCTAATCATGACTGCTAATAAAACACATACATAATGATTCACTACTAGTAATGCTTTTTCGCAAAAAGGAAACACAGCAAACTATAAAGCCTATCATATCCTTTGGAGTTGGGAAATTATTCCCATTAGTTGGGTAAGCCTTGCGAGTACATTGTGTACTCAGGGTTTGTTCTATCCTGATGCAGGTGCAGCTTGAGGAGTAGCTGTTGTGTGGAGGATTCTTTTAGTGGGCACAGACAGATCCTTGTATCTTATCGTTAATGTTTATTTTAATTTCGCTGTTTAAATTCCGCACTCTAAACTTGGTATTGTAATAATGTATTTATGAGAACTCTTGTTGTATGAAATGGACTAAGTATTGTAAACTTGTTCTCATTATTAGATCCTGGAGGAAAAACGTGGATTGTTTGAGTTCTTCTTTAGGGTGTGCTCGACGGAACCATCCGATGTAGCCAGCTTTTGGGGTGCTTAGGGTCTGGTGGAAGATGAGCGCCACCGGAAGCGTGCTATTCCGTGCAGTTCTACCACAATAGCCTTAGCTAACAACCCATCACCCAATAGGACCAACATGTCTAGGATCATTGATTGCTTATGCTTGTTTTACATGCCTTGCTTGTTATTTTCATGTTTGTGCTTTCTTGCTCGTCGACGCTAGACCACATAGGATAGAAGACGTGGAGAACCCGATGAAGCTCAGAAGATAGGAGCAAGAGGTATAGGAATTAGACGATGATATAATCGTCAGCGAATGGAGACAAGTCCTAACACCTACCCACCCATATCCCTCCACCATATATGCCATCCCTTAACCACCTCCCTTCTACCACCACCACACTTTGCTAGCCTCCACCAAAAACCCTTCGCACTCCATCCCCACCAATTAATTATTGTAACTTATAACACTTAAACCCTTATTGAGAATTATAATGAATTGAGAACTTGATTATGATAATGTGCATAATAATATGGTAAATGGTTACCTAGATATGACATGAGCTTAATAAATTTGACGATAATAACTATGGAACCTAAACTGGTAAAACTTGACTAAACGCCGACAGGGGGCGAGTGAAGGGTAATTTGTGCAGTACAAGTTACCTTGGCAGGTTTGCCTAGTGAGGGTTCCTATTGTGAGATACTCACCTCGGTCACATAAGGACCGGTTCATAGTCCCTCTCGCCTAGTGCGATATTACGTACAACCACATGTCTGTATGGGTAGACTTGATCTCACACGCTGTTAGATAGAAGTATAATTTCTACTAGGAGATCGGTGTTGGCAGTGGAATATCAGGAGCAGACATAGATGCTATGTGATCTTCCATGGTCCGGTTGGCGTGGTTGCTATGTGATCTTCCACGTTAAGCCCCTTGACTTGGCCACGTTCGAGCCCATATTATTATTGTTTATTTTGATGATTTGGTATCATCGGCACTATTATGTTGGGATGATTCGGCATCGTCCGAGATTATATGATGGGATGACGTGTTGTGATTTAGGATTATGAGATGGGACGGTTTGGTATCCTCTCGAGATTAGTGTGTTTTTCAACCCATGAGAAGTCGCGGTAGAGTTATATGGAAATCTGAGGATGCATCCCTTCGGGTACAAGGTCTCGTTAGGCCTATCGCGCCACTAGCCCTGGTGTCGACTACGCCTATCTTGTGGGGAAATTTGTACACCTCTGCAGAGTTTATTGAATCTATTCGAATAGCCATGTCCTTGGAATGGGCAGATGCTAGGATGGGATGCTATGATTAGACTTCTGCAACTGTGATAATCTTGTAAGATGTATTTTACTAATTTGGTAACTCATAATTAACTTCAAAAACTAGTGAGAATGGTAATACTTTGCCAGGGTCCAACCTATAATTATAATTACTTCACCCTACCACCTTTATCTTAACCACCTCCACCACCTCCACATATAACCTTTCCCCTTTCCACCTTCCTCCACCCAAAGTTTAGGGCTTGCTGAGTACTCTATGTACTCAACCCCCTCCATTCTACATTTTTAGAAGTTAAGCTACAAGAGGACATACTAGGATGGAACTTCTGGAGCTACGCCTGGATAGGATACCCAGAGTATACTCAAAGACGGAGCTGTGCGAAGAAGCTATGCTAGGACCGCGACGATTAGGAAATAGGAGCACGCTTAAGGAATAAGGCTAGGGTTACGTCCGCACTCCAAATTGACGTAGGAATAGAGCCACGTTGACATAGGACCGTTGTCTTAAAACTATGATATACGATATGAGGTCGGTGGCCCAAGCTACCCGAACCGTGTAATATGTTTTTCCCATTAGCAATAAAAGTATAGTTTTTTATATCAATCTTGTTCGAATTATGCGTATCAGTTACTGATCTAGGGACTGATACATGATGCACAGAGGATCCTAAATTATAGGGTCCGACACACACCTTCAAAACTCTGAAACCAACATGAAGAAGAAACATAAGCTCTAAGCATTTGCCTGTGGTTTGTCCCCTTCCTTCTGTGTGTAGCACTGTAAATATAGACTGAGAAGCTGAATGAAGTATTATAGTGGAAAATAAAGGCAGATGGCCATGCGTTAGTGGAGGAAAGTGGAGGAGTGGAATGGCATGTTGCATGTGTAATAGTAGATAGAATGTGAAGATCAAACGTAAACCATGAAAAGGCACGATGAATTGTCATGCGGCATGAATGTAGCAATAGAAATAGAAAGGCAGGATGGAAATTAAATAAATTGCCGGTGCATGATGCATGCATGTGGCAGTAGAATGGAAAAGGATTCTACATAAAGCATCTTGAGTTAATGACACAAGTGCTAGGAATAAATTAGGATAGAAAAGGATTCTACATAAAGCATACTTGAGTGACATCAAGTGCTAGGAATAAATTATTGGTGTCATCAGTTAACAATAGAGGTGGAAATGGAAACCGAAGACAAATGATGTTCCCGATGAGCTATTTTCTGTTACATGTCATTAGGTGGAGGTAGATGTGTGAGGCATGAGAGAACGATGACGTGGAGGGCTATGGGATGAGAAAAATAGGTTAGCGGAGTTTTGCTTTATAAGAGTTTAAGGCCCTGTTCGTTTAGCTAAAAATTGACTTATACTAATACATATGCTGTTTTTATTACGAGAGCATAACACTGTTTGTTCGCTCAAAAATACTGTTGAAGTAGTTCCAACAACCTGTTCTTGCTTGAACTTATCAGCTAGTTTATGAACTAAAATTTATAATATTTTTTTTATAATAAAATAGTTTTAACCGGTTTATCGGTCAGCTTTAATACCAACCGAACAGGTTTATAGAGCGTGTCTAGCGTGTTGGGCTTGCGAGAGAACGCACTAGCAGTGGCTCTGTGTCGCCCCGGACGTCGTCCATGCCATCCCAGACGTCGTTCATGCCGTCTGCCGCTTCCCACGCGTATCCAATGCGTAACACCCGATTTACTTACTTTTGAAACATCCAGATACAATAGTTGTAATATAAAAAAAGACAGATAAAACACTTGAAACAAGCGTCTGAAACACTTGCGAAAACGTCTAAAAAACATTTGAAATTCATTGCAAACATATGCAACATTCAAATAAAACACTTGCAAATATACATATGAAACACCTGAAAACACTTGAAACATATGCTTGCAACGTGCATATATATGCAACATACAGATCTACTTTTGTAAGATCTAGACAAATAAAATACTGGTAACATTCGTCTGGAACAGATGAAACATTTAGAACATACACTTGAAACATACGTGCATAGCCATTATAACATGTGCAGCATCCCGATCTACTTTTGCGACATCAATATACAACACTTGCATACATCTAAAACATCTGAACACTTGAAACATATTATTACACCACGTGTTTTCAGCGTAGCATCTACTCGTTGTTTGGACGAATGAAGGCTCGTCGATGTGGAGCTCGAAGCCGCTGAGTGGCGCGGAGATCGTCGGTGTAGAGCTCGTTGGTGACACGGACCTCGATATAAGTAGAGGCAGACAGATAGAGCGCGGTCGTGTCGGGAGGCCTGAGTTAGGAAACGAGCTAGCAAATGCCTAGCGTGTCAGGCTCGCCATGCCCGGCGCGGGCGGACGCCAGGTGCGCGAGCGGAGGTGACATGGGCGAGGATGAGGTCGAGGTCCGTTCTACAAGTAGAGCAAGCGGGTGACGCAGGCGGGGCGGCGTGCATGGGCGAGCCTTTCCGTTCGCCTGAACTCTCGGCACGGCCTCCTGGCTCAACAGCTCGCTTATTCTGCAACTATCGCAAATGCACCGAGTCTACAAGTCTACTCCGAGCAAATTTCTATCACCACTACATCGTGCATACACGCGCCCAGCTGGATGAGCCGAGAAAGCTTATGTACTCAAACAACAGGCCACAAAATATTAGCCAGATTAAGCAAATATATTTTTTAGATTAATAAGGAATAAAACATCCCGGCCTTGTTAAGCAAATAATTTTGGCTCTGTTTAGATCTACAGAACTAACAACTAGTTAACTAATTTTTAGTCCCTAAATACTAAATAGGTAGACTAATTCTTAGTTCACTAGTCATAGATTAGTTGTTAATTCCCTGGTTCACTCATATAAGCTAATAGGACTAGTTGTTAGTCTTAGTTCATCCAAACAACTCCTTAATGTACCAAATCTCGCTAAACAGCAGACCCATGCCTAATCTGAGTGTCAACAATAAGTTTTGAACTTGATTGTTGAATCTAACTTTATACTAAATTGCAGGGCAAATTGAATGGTAGTTTCTTGAATTGCTAGATGAATTTTGCCAAATTATATGTGATGTTTTTTTGTGCGGCGTACTGAAAAAATTGGTAAACTCTTCTCAATCTCGTCCTGGTTCGAATTGTTTTCTATTATTACAGGCCGCATGTTATGGGCCTGTCAGCCTGTGGGCCGTTACATATCTCAACCCTCTCTCTTGGTCTGCCTGTCCATCCCGGCAAAGGCCTCCGCCTCCGCCGCCGCCTTCCGCCTGTTCTCAGCCCCTCCCGCACAGGCACAGCTGCACTCGTCCTGCTTCTCGTTTTCTCCCCGAACGGCTGAGCCCTAGCGAGCAGGTAGCGGCGGCCGGTGGCGGGCAGGGGCGCTGGGCGCAGGGCAGCCGCGAGCCGCCACTGCAGTCGGGAGCGCGTCGGCGTCGACGGGGGCTCACCGGCAGCGGCAGGGGCACTAAGGGCCGCGCGTCGGGCGGACGGCAGAGGGCGGCAGCACCAGCACAAGCGCAGCAACGACTAGCGAGGCGCGAGTCTGAATTTCCCTCATTCTGTAAGTTCAAACAGAGACATTCAGTTTGTCCCCAAATTACTTAGTCAAATATGTGTTAAAGAATTTCAGTTCATGCTCAATTATGTGTTATATATTTTCTATACGTATATTATGCAATTTCAACCATGCGGCATTATACTTATACATGTCAAATATTAGTTTTTTTTTGTTGTGAATTTTTTATATCCCTGTACATTTCTAATAACCAGCCCAAAATCCTGGGCCAGCCACTGCCCTCGAAGTGCCAGCGCAGTGAACACCGCTCTCCCATACCAGCGCCATGGGGCGCCCAAAGGGTGGCGCGGCGTCCTCCTCGAAGAAGGCGAAGCCGAAGCAGAAACAGCGAGGTGGCGTAGACTTCAAGGTACCACCAGCCCACCGATTTTGCTCTCTCCGAGACCTGATTCTAGGTTGCCGTGTTAAACCTTTTTCTGGCGGTTGCAGAAGTACAAGCACAAGGTCGGGCGCAAGCTTCCGCCGCCGAAGAATGCCACCAACACGGAGATCAAGTCCAAAGGTACGCCAGCCAAGGCAACCTTTTTTCTATTCTTTTTTGCCCTGCAATTTTAGGTTTTGTATTGTGAACTCGTGTTGTGTGTGCGTCCAGCGATCGTGCTGCCGGAGCAGAGCATGGCCTCGGAGAGGACGGGCATAGCAGTGAACAAGCGCGGGCTCACGCTGCGGGAGCTCCTGCAGCAGACGGGGCACTACAATGCCAATGTGCGTCGAGGTGAGTTTTTTCTCTAGTCTGTACGATGACACATTGGATAAACTAACATGATGCTCAATGCATCCTTAGCATCTAACTGTGTATATGTTTTTCTTTACGCTGAAGCTGCACTGAATGGAATAAAGGACATTGTTGTCAAGCACCCAACAGAGCTTAAACTGCACAAGGTTGCTATAATTGAGAAGCTGCAGGAAAGGATATGCGATACCGACAAGGTGGTCCGTGAATCACTATACACTATACTGCAGTCTCTGATCTTCCCATCTTTGAAAGAGGTATATCTCTTTCTCCCCCTTTTCTCTACTTTTGCTTGATTAGATAGATCTTTTAATTGAAATGGTTACTCATGATTGTTAGACTGCTATATTATGGGCTATTAGCATTGTCGTATGGGCTGTTATGTCCTGGGCTTGGGCTATAGGCGCCCCTTGGGGTTTTATGGTAGATGATCTTGGTTTATGCAAGGATCACCATTGATTGGGTGTTTCTATAAACCCTTGACAATCCTTGCCTATATATTGTACTCATTTGGTACCTCCATAATCAATCTACTAAGTTTTCCCGAGCCATCTCTTCTTTCATGGTATCAGAGAGTCTGGGTATTCCTGATTCTACCTCCGCTGCCCTAGCGCGCCTCCTCTCCTCGGCTGCGCTCCTCCCCAGCGCCCCCCCCTCGGCTGCGCTCCTCCCACCCATCTGGCTCCCTACTGCGATGCCTGGACTCCTCCCCCCCTCCCCAACACAGCCGCCACCCGCCGGGCCGCCGGCCAATCCAATTGCTGCCGAAAGAAATCCCCACGTGTTTCAAGCCTGGACAATCGATGCCAGCATAATCACGTTTAGATCTGCACTTCGTCTGTCCAAGTCTCGAGGCCGAATGGCGAAATTGGTATTTCAGTGGTGGCCGATTTTGCCGATGGAAAAGTGGTTGCGCTGTCTGCTGCCGATGCGATGCGCGCGCCTGCCGCAGCAATCCAGCTGCAGCATGCAGCCCCGCAGCCGCCGCTGAAAGGAGCCCAGGCTGCCGCTTTGGAGCGCGCCGCCGACCGCCCATGCTCGCGACGCCTGGCAGCGCCGAGACAGGAACGCGCCGACGCTGGCTCCCGCGGACGGGGATGATGAGGACGACCTCTCCGATCACGCCTCCAACCACAACGACAACACCGATCTGCATCAAGCCCTCCTTCTGCAAGAGGCTGCTGCAATCGCCAACCTCCACTCCTAGGCTGTTGCGGTCCAGAACATCTGCAATCTTGTCACGGTTGTTCTCGACCTCAACGCCGGCAATTTCAATCGGTGGCGCGATCAGTTCCTCATCGTTGGGAAGTATTCCCTTCAACACCATGTCCTGCAGGACTTACCGGCGCCTGGTTTCCCTGACTGGCAGGGCATGGATTGCGTTGTCAAGTCATGGATCCTCTGCACCATAGTTTTTACGGCGGCGTGGTGAGGCGCGGCGACCCACCACCTTCACACCTTTACAGCGTCTATGGCGCGCGGCGTGGCGACGCCATACACACATCGGCGTGGCGAATACATACATTATAGTCTAGGATATTAGAAAATTATATTGACAAATGGTAATGCAAATGTAGCTTAAAAGGTATAGTCTACAATATTAGCAAATCAAAATAGCAATGTAAATGTAGCACAAAAGACATAGAACTCTCTCATCTCTCAAACTTCCAAATCTCTCATCTCTCAAAAGTCGTCCCATGCATCCTAACTCAACCGCCTCGGTAAATCAGGCCTAGCCCGCTAGCCCACACCAGTCCACTACCATCACCAATATATAAACGAAATCAGAAACCCTAGAGACTCCACCCTCTCTCCTCTCCTCACTCCACTCTCCAGAGCGACGACGCTCAAGCGCGACTCCCTCTCCTCCGAGCGATTGCGCTCAAGCGCGACTCCCTCTCCTCCGAGCGACTCCCCCTCTCCCCCAGCGACGGCGCACAGGACCGCGCCCCTCTCCCTCCCCCACACCCTCCCTCTCTCCCACCTGACCGCGCCCCTCCGACCGGAGCCAGCTCCCTCTTCTCCCTCTCTGACCGGTGGCATCGGCGCGTGTGGAGGCCGGATCCGGCGGCGGCGAGGCCAGATCTGGCTCAGCTGCCTCGTCTCCCTCCCTGAGCAGCGCGGATCCGTGGCGCGCAGGGGCGGCCACGGCGGCGCAGCGCAGGAACCCTCCACCGACGGCGGGCTCGCGGTGTCCTTCCACGGCGACGGCTAGCTGGTCGCGAGCACGGGGGCGGGCGGAGGGCGACCGTCCCGGCGGCCGACGGCGGCGGCGACTCGGAGGGCTGCTTGCGGTTGCGTCTCGGGCTCGGTCTCGGAGGGCTCCAATCGGCCACTCGGCCTATACAGGTACCCTCACGGCCTCACCCTCACCCTCACCGATGTCACCATCGCCTGCACGGCCACGTGCGGCACCGACTTCTTCGACCTTGCCGTCACCTGCAGCTTTGGCCGAGCCGCGCGGACCTCCGCTCGGTTTCCCACCGCTGCCCGTCCTCCCGGTGCCCGCAGTCCGTCACGTCTACACGCGCCGGGAGCGCCCAGCTACTGTCCGACCACCTGCTGCTGCTGTTCAGTCAGCCGCTGTTCCGCCAGCTGCTGCCCCTACGCCGCGCCAGGAGAGCCCAGCTGTTGAGCGCCCAGCTGCTGCACCTGCGCCATTGCCTAAGGGTGCTGTTGCTGTCCCCCCAGTGATCAACCAGCACCCCATGGCCACGCGCGCGAAGACCGGCTTCCGGATTCTGCTCTGTATCATGCTACGCCACTGTCTCCAATGCCCAAGAGTCCAAGACCTTCCGCAGCGCACTCGCCGATCCGAATTGGCGTGCTGCTATGGAGGAAGAACATGCTACTCTTCTCCAAAACCACACATGGGATCTTGTTCCCCACCCCCCTCGGGCTAATGTGGTCACTGGGAAGTGGATTTTCAAGCACAAGTTCAACGCCGACGGGTCACTTGAGCGGTACAAGGCACGCTGGGTCCTTCGTGGCTTCACTCAGCGGCCTGGCGTGGATTTTTCAGAGACTTTCAGTCCAGTTGTGAAGCCTGCCACAGTTCGCACCGTGCTTTCTCTGGCTTTGTCTCACCAGAGGCCCGTGCACCAGCTCGATGTGAAGAATGCCTTCCTACATGGCACCTTGTCAGAGACAGTGTATTGTGTACAGCCGTCTGGCTTTGAGGATCCCACCCACCCGGACTTCGTGTGTCAGCTCAACAAGTCCTTGTATGGGTTGAAGCAGGCTCCTCGCGCTTGGTACAGTCGGTTCGCCACTTTTCTGTTGTCTCTCGGGTTTGTCGAAGCCAAGTCAAACACCTCGCTCTTCGTCTACAGGCGCGGCTCAGATATTGCCTATCTCCTCCTGTATGTGGATGACATCGTCCTCACAGCCTCCTCCTCGGGTCTCCTTCGACGGATCATTTCGGCCCTCCAACAGGAGTTCTCAATGAAGGATCTTGGCAAACCGCATCACTTTCTCGGTATGCATGTTCAGCAGTGTGGTGACGGTCTCTTCCTTTCACAACAACAGTATATGATGGATGTCTTGGACCGTTCTGGGATGGCTGAGTGTAAGTCGTGCTCTACTCCAGTCGACACAAACCCCAAGGTTGCAGCTGCTGATGGTCCTCCTGTGGCTGATGCAACAGATTATCGAAATCTTGCTGGCGCATTACAGTATCTGACCTTCACACGGCCTGACATCGCCTATGATGTCCAGCAAGTCTGCCTTCACATGTATGACCCACGGGCACCACACTTGGCAGCACTCAAGTGCATCCTTTGCTATGTTCGGGGCACTCTCCACTTGGGTCTACTATTGCGGCCATCTCCCTCCACTGATCTTGTGGTCTACACTGACGCTGATTGGGCTGGTTGCCCTGACACGCGCAAGTCCACCTCGGGCTACACCGTGTTCCTCGGTGATAATCTCGTCTCCTGGTCCTCCAAGCGTCAGAATACAGTCTCCAGATCCAGTGCTGAAGCTGAGTACCGCGCAGTGGCCAATGGTGTTGCTGAGGCGTCTTGGCTGCATCAGCTCCTGCTCGAGCTCCATGCCCCCCTTCGGCGAGCTACTTTGGTCTATTGTGACAACATTAGCGTTGTCTACATGTCTTCCAACCCGGTTCAGCATCAGCGCACCAAGCACATCGAGATTGACCTCCATTTCGTTCGGGAGAAGGTTGCCGCTGGTCATGTTCATGTCCTGCATGTGCCAACCTGATGTTCTTACATGTTGCATTGCATCTTGACATTCCAGTTTTCTGTAAATACACCAGTAACAAACTAATAACAATTAATATTGTTCGTGTGGTATCATGCTCTCTACTAACCACAGTATGACGCCTGCTTATTTGTTGCATTCACAAATATATCGTAGAAGTTTATCTTTTTATTTTTGGCAATTTCAAGCGCATCGTTCTTTATTTGCGTAGCTTTGTTATGCCTTGCCCAGTTAATTTTTCTAGCTTTTGGCTTCAGATGTGAGACTATATTTCTGCTTACAGGATAATGCTATATCTATGCGGAGTACACTGTTTTTGCTGATGGCTAATATTCTGAATGGAACGACCCATCTCTCTGTGGATATCCAGCTAATGGCTTTCAGGTTTTTGGAGCTTGTGGTTCTTAATTTCTCGTCATCCTTTTCTAGTTATGCTGAACAGGTAAGTGAGCTGCTTTCACAGTTGGTGTATTGAATGATGAGACACTTCTATTGTTCTGAGAAAATTATTTTGCTGTGAGATGTATATTCCTTGCTTCTATTGCTTAATTAGTTGTACTATCTCCATCCATTAATATCTGACATTGGTTAGTTCAATTTTGAACTAACCAGTGTCAAATGTTAATTTATGGAGAGAGTACTTTTTTCTAAAACTTGAATCTGTTGACTACCACAACTTGTTTCATAGTCCAGCTTTTATCAAGTAACTATACCTACTAAGGAATATATGTTTTATTCGAATTGCTTCTCACTCCTAGAAATTGTATATTTGCTGACCATATCCATTACCAACTTATAGTTTCATTTGTATTATCTTTTTATGACAGACCTTCAACAATTTTGTTGCCGTACTGAGCAATGACAGAATCAACCTACATGATAGGAATAAACTTAACAGTGTCCTTAGTGGGCTTGGGCACTGCCTTTCCTTGGTTTCTAAAGCGATAGAAAATGATGATACATCAAATCGACAGGTTTGTATGCTGAACTCAGTAAATAATCTTTTGTATTTTTAATAGAATAAAATGTACATTCCTCGCACGTTTGTAGCTACAGTGAGAAACTTGATGAAGTAGAAAATCTGTGTGTTCTGGAATGTGTATGTGTTAAAAAACATTATAGCTATACTCCATTGATGAAAGCCTTTGCTCATCGCCTACAGGCTCATAACCTCTCTGCAAGGGAACTTTGGAAATTTACCACTGATGAAGACAGCGCAGGAGGTAGCTAAGCCTTCCCAACTCTCTCCTCCTTATCTTTTAGTTATAGAATCTGCTATGCAATTTATGTTGTTGAGCCATCTTTTATTGGGACAAAGTAGCACTTGAATGTGAATTTAATGTTGCCTGCCAATATCCTCAGAGATTGCTCGAGATGAACTACACAAATCACTCACAGTTTGCTACATTTATTTTTGTTTTCATGGTACTTCTAGTTTGCTGGTCTTCCTAAAATGAATGACAGAATGTTAAAAGTCGTAAATCTTGCATAATATTAGATGGCTCTGTTAGAGTAGCACTTCTGTTTTCTTTCTTATCATTGGATTGGTAAGTGTTCAATCAGCATTCGGGTTACTTAATGGAGAGTTTATGGAAATTTTGGTACTTTTAATTCATATACCAAGAGTGCAGACAATATTTTTAAAGAAATGACTCTCTTAAGGATCATTAATTCATCATAATATAAACAGCTGTTTCAACCCTTCCAGATCTTTTTTCCTTTTTGAATCACTGTACTTACTACCTGATTTGATGTTATTTGTTTATGTCCCGTTCATTCAACTTTGTTATTGTTATCATATACTTCTTCTGTACTGCAGGGGCATTTTCAATGTCCAATTTATTAGTGAAGCTTCAGAACCTTGTCCAAATCCTCATTAATTCTGTAGAGGTTTCAGCTTCAGATCTCTGTGCAAAGTCGGCTCTTGATGCTCAGTCAAGTGAAGCGTTGCTATCAGCCCTTCATTGTCTGGATCTAATATGTAGGATATTTGTTCATGAGGTGAAGAAACCTCAGTTGAAATTCCCCATATCCAAAACTCAGTGTGGGCCTGACTGGTTGAGAAGTTCCTTACTGGTACATCTAAAGAATTTATGGGGAGTGAAGCGTTTGTTTCATGGAAAGGTACGAAAGTTGTTCCCTTGATGTTACCACCACCAACTGGTTTTAGAATAACTTCTTGATCAACCCAAAAGAGAGTAACATAAGTATTCTTTTCCTTGCAAAGAAAAAGAAGAAACATGCATGGTTTTGATTTGCTAGACTTAGGTAGAGTTGTAGGAACTGAGTACCTTTTCATGGAACTCAGGAGCAACAATATACCATGCTACGGTTGTGTTGTATTTATGTATAATTGCATATGCTTAAGCCTAATCAAGCTATGCTTGAGTTAGCTCAGCGCAGCTGAGTCTAAGGCATGGGCTCAAATGGCTTGTTGAGCTTGAGCATTTTTGGCAGCGCTACATGCATCACATGTTTTGAGGGCTCAGTTCATGTTTGAGCATTTTTTGCTGCCCTATGAATACACAGACTTCATGCACTGACGTTTGCTTTGTTTCTAGACTTGTTAATTGTAAAAATGATAGTTCCGGGACAACACTTGGATCATGACTAGACAACCATTCCGCTGGATTTTGTCGCTGATGATGTGTTCCTATCAAGATTTAATTTTCTGATTTAGATATCTGTTTATGCTTTAGAATAAAATTATGGTTGTATCTTTTGCACCTTACTTATTGCAAACTTCTTTCTCATGGCAGGGAGACGACAAATTTTTCATTTTCAATTTAAGGATTGCTGAAATATTTCTGCGTTCGAATGTATGGATAGATAACACTGTGTTTTCAGCTGAAGAATTTTGCCTTTTTGTGTCTTCTCTGTTCGCAAAGGTTGTTCCTTGCTCATCAATTTTAACTGCATGGATACTGTTTTGTCATTATGTTATGTATTTGCATTATCTATTTAACATCCTTTTGTTTTTATCAGGCAAAAACACTTCGCAATAAGGATCTCATCGAGATGTATTTGAGCCCACTTATAACTTGCATTCCAGGTCTTATATCCAATGCCCCAGATGACTCAAAAGGCTATTTGTTGGAGGTATTGATTGATTTGCTTTCTAGTCTGTAACATTTTTATATTATTGCATTTGCCAAAATAAAACACTTTGTTCAAGTGCAGGCATTTACGGACGCATTTAGAGATTGCAAGGTGGATTCCAAGCTAATTTTGCCATATTTGGATGCAGTTGGAGAAATGCTGCTTCCTGTAGGTTCTTTATCTGACACTATGCTAAACATACCATTTACATGCTTAAGTATTAATTATTCTGTATGTAAATGTATGGCATCTTGAACAAGATTCAATCAAACCTTTAAAAATTGACTACTAATATTATGAGAAAATATATCCAGATTAAAGATTGACTTGTTGCTTGACTGGAAGTAAAGATATGTTCTTTGTAAAAGATGCCTTCGTCACACAATGTTTTTGTAGGTTTCACTAGCACATTGCAATTAAAGCAAAGTTGGCTCTTTGAAACCATTGGAGGTCTAAAATGCCTCACATTTTTATACATACAACAGTAAGTAGGGCTTGAAGGAGAGCATGTGGCGTGCCCAATGAAAACCACTAAATCATTGATGATACGCAAAAAAAGAAGAAGATAATTTAGCTAAAAGATAATTACACCTAGAACTTCTTGGTAACAGTTACACAAAAAAGAGATGTTTGTGGATCCTGACATATGATGTATAATATCTTCCCCTTGTCTATGGTTAGGAGAAAACAGGCATATGGCTTGCTGAAAATGATTCAGGTGTGTTAGGCTATCATGACGCATGGATACAGGAGCTACCTGGAATTTTGCTACAATCAATTGATAAAGCCCCCTTAGTTACAAAGGTCTGCTATAGGTTTTATTTATCCACTAAGAATCGTTATGCTTGATATGTGATCTGGAGTTTGTATACTTTGAGCATACTAAAGCTTTGTCGCTTGTCTATTCCATGGCTGTCTGGATTATTTTAGGTTGCTTTGGAGCTTCTTCTAAGAATTGGGCAATACTTCCCCACAGTGGACTGTGGAAGCCTGCGCCCCTTCATAAAGTTATTTGGTGTTGAATGTAATTACTACACAGTGATCATCTTACCGTTTTATTTTATTTATCATTCTTTTTTTTGTTTTGAACTAATGTCTTTTACTGACAGCATTACCAGGAACTATGGATCTTGGTCCTTTTGTTAAACTTCCTCACGATTGCCAAGAACTTGCCATTTCATGCCTTTATTATTTCCCCAGTCTGCTCCCTGACATCGTTGGGCCATTGGCCTCAGCTTGCTTAAGTAAGCTATTTTGCTTAAGTTGTCGCCACTTGATTTTGTAGCACTATAGTTGATTTTCATGTTATAAATTCTGGGTACTCCATATAACCTATGAAATCCAGGTGATGTGCTGGAACCCACCATACTGTTCAGGGTCATTGAGGTCCTACAGTCAACATACAAGGCTGGTAGTTTACATATAACAGAGCAACTCAGTTTCTTGTTGCTGCTAATGGCAAGATTCAGAGTTCATCCTGGTGATTACTGAACATTCTTTCCATTTACTGCCGTCTGCTAGTAAAATTCAGATGTTGCTCTTAATGGATTGATTATTTTATCTGAATATGTGTCTTCAATAATTCTGGTGTTTCATTACCTGGGCCTCTTTGTTTTCCTCTGACAAGTATATTTTATTTTATTAAATTAATCTAGGGGACTTAGTTACTCTGGAGGGTTCTAGCAAGGTCTCAAATTGGGATACTTTCAAGTCGTTGAATCGCCTAATTTTGACTTCCCTATCTGAAATGGGTGATGGCTCTCTGGTCCTTGAATTGATATGGAATAACTTATCTAATGCAATTGTGAGTTTTTCTAAACTTTGCTTCCATTTCATGTTTTATCGCAACAACCATTAAACTCACCTGTCATTTGCTTTATTGCAGGCTCAAAAACCATCGTTGCATAACATGAATGGTTTGTTTAGAATTATTGTTACACTTGATGCCGGAACTAGTAAGCTCATGAATGGCGATGTTGTAAAGCTTATAGCTGGTTACTTGGTTGATGCATCTTTGGTGCGTACTTTTTTCCAATTTTAGAGCTCTGACACTCATACTTGGGTGATTTGATACATTTTTTCCATTATTTTGCTCTAACTAATCTTCAGGAGAACAGGGAGGCATATTATTTTATTGAAAATTCAAAAGGGTGGTTAAGTTGGCATGGGAGCAATATTATTTTACTCGAAATTCCGAAAGGATTTGATACATTTTTCCCCATTATTTTGCTCTAACTAATCTTCAAGGGAACAGGGACACATAGTATTTTATTCAAAATTCAAAAGGGTGGTTAACTTGGCACGGGAGGAATAGTATTTTACTCAAATTCCGAAAGGGTGATTAGGTTGGCGTCTCCCAAGTCCCAAATATAAATCACAGTTTCAATGATAGTGCATACTTTGTAGTGAGATTGAAAAAATCATATTGAATCGTATAATGGCCAATACTCGCATTATCTAGCAAGTCCAAGGATATGGCACACCCTGTTCGCTTCGCTGAAAAGCCATAGCTGAAAGTACTGTTCGCTGATTTGTTGTGAGAGAAAAACACTCTTCCTTCGCTGAAACAGTATGGCTCATAAGACAAGCGAACAGGGCCAATTGGATGCGAAGCACCACTCTTTTATTTAGCTGAACTGGCTGCAGATGTTCCCAGTTCCCGCGATTGTTTTATACTGTACATTCTGGTTCTGAATAGGAATATATCTCACCCCCACTGAATATGTTTTTATCTGCAGATCTGTCTAAAACCATTGAATTTGGGTTTTCAACCCGATAAGACAAGACTATTTCAGTACTTTATCAAGCCATGCACCATCATGTTTGACAAGAATGACAAGGTTCTTCGCAGCACATTGGAGATACTCAAATCTTTTGTAACAGGAGATGATCATCTGCTTTCATCTATCTCCAAATTAAACTACCCAGGAGAGCTGTCATGTCGAGTTTGCATTGCCACAACCATACTCATTTTCCTATGCAATGACCAGAAACTCCATAGGAATCTTTCTCTTGGCAAATCGGTTATTAAAGGCATCCTGGAATATGTAAGGCATCAGCTGGTAAGTGATGGTTAGCAATTACAGAAATGGTTTTGTTTAATTGTCATATTGATTAATAAATTTAAATTTCCTAGCCATAAAATTGTTTTTTTTATTTAATGTCAGTTTGTGGATGAGTGTATCCCCCCCCCCCCCCCCCCCCCCCCAAAAAAAAAAAAAGAGAGGAGGGAAGTCCCAACAGAAATCGTTTTGCTTGTTGATGTCTCAATTAATTACGGATTTCCTAGCTTAAAAAAACTGTTTGACTTGTGCTAAGCTAAATCAGTTTCTTGATTCTTGATTTATCATGCTCAAATGTAGTTGTGGGAGTTTGGGATATATACTACTGTTCAAAGTTCATGCAGACTTGTTCTTCTAATTGTTTCACATTATGTTGATTCCTGCTGCAGGATTCTAGTGTGCCTGATGTAACACATGTAGAAAAACAAAAGTTAAAATCTGCTTTTGAGCAACTCAAGACCAAAGCATTGCAGTTGAATTGCTGGGCTAGAAGTGAGCTGGAGGGGCTTTCAAGTGCTACGTGATGTAAAGTGAGTTTTTTTTTTGTGACTATATGATGCTACTAGTTTTGTTGAATGCAAATGAGCAATTCAATTGTATTCCAGGATATGGGCAACACCATATTATTGTTTCTTCCACATGATTGACAGAGATGGATAGAGTTTCACAAGAGAGGATTGGGGTCGCCATTCACAGTCAGGGTGCATGCCATTTTCTAACTTGATACATTTGTGCACCCCAGGTTCTGGCTGTTACGGATAGGGTACAAAGGTCAGTATTTAGAATTTTGGATACACATGATAAGTGCTTACGTATATCAGCCAATTAAGTGGGTTTCATCAACCCCCAGACTTTAGTAGTCTAATCGAACCAGTATAACACAGGAAGAAATGGTTCTTGTTTATCGATGTACCCATATATACCCGTTTTCTTAATTTTCACATATATAGTTGTAATGGCCAACAAACCTGTTACCACTCATCAGTTAACTAGTAGCTCTGGATTCTGAAGCACAAACCGTCCAGTAGATCTATAATAATGATCCTGCTTGTAGTTTGCTTACTTGTACTCCCTGTTCATCCAATAACAGTCCTATTACTGCAGGTGTGACCTGCCTCTTATCAAAGTATCGAACAATTCAATGTTCATGTCGGCAATGTGTTGAGTGCCCGAAACGCTGATCACCAACTCCAAGTAGACTAGCTGATGCGATGACCTCATAGGTGGACTTGAACAAAACTCTGTACCGCTATGTAAATGCAGAAATTTTGATATCACATTTATTTCAGGCCTCCAGTCTCATTGGTTGTCCCAGTTTATTTTCTTTTGTTCCTGAAAGTTTTGGTGGCCTATCGGTCAATCGGTCATCATTTGATCTGATTGCTTGCCCCAGATGCACGGCTGGTTCTGTAGGCGCCGTTTGCGGGTGTGGTTAGGAGGCGCCAGAGGGCCAGCTAGTTTGGTGACTGCTGTCTGCTGTGCTTTTTGGAGTGGGGACTTAAAGGCACGACTATTAAAGAATTGTTGCCGTTATAGATGACGAAGGATTGAGGTGGTTAAACTCTAATGCAGACCAATGCGTCTATTTTATGCAATGGTTTCACTTTCACCACTCTCTATTCATGGAAATCTCATTGGAAGCCAATGCTAGCTTTTTAATCCTCTCTTTGCCATGTGAGTTCCTCTTCGTTCTGACAAAAGCGCTACGAGTTTACAACACGCGGTGGCTTGCGTTTTAGGTTAGGTGAAGCCATCGCTCTCGCTCCTTGTGCCTTAATAAGGCCAACTTGAGTTGATCCGGATGCATATACATGGTGCGGATGTGGACTCCGGGACTACCGGACCCGTAGCGTTGGGCGTGGCCCAACTACCTGAATAGATCTCATTACATAACAGTCGAATAGGTGGGGTCTTTCTGCGTGGCGTCTGTACCGTATATAGTACTCGTATATAGTATTTGACTATTCGTCATCGTCAACGAACTGATGACGGGTCTTATTTCCCGCGCATGTTGGCGAGCGTGATAACGACCAGAGATCAATTCACCTACTAAATACTAGTAGTATACACAATGATGCTACCAGCACGCTCTTTATCGCGACGTTGGTTTCACCTAGGACGACGGGCGCACGGGTTGCTGCTGCGTGATGCAGTGAATGTTCCCGCCTCCCAGCACGATCTCTCGTGCGCCTTCAACCATCACCACCTGCGTGCCAAACCACACCCTTCATCACACCATGCTTCTAACCTCAATTAAGTTCCACCGCACACAATGCGAGCCGCCTTAAGCCCTTAAACGTTTGGAGGTAGAATGCACAGTCAAGATAATACTACCTCGTGATCAGGAAACGCCTTCTGGAGAACCGCATGTGCCTCCTTGTCCCGCTTGTTGTCGCTGAAAGAAGGCGCTATAATCCCGCCATTGGCGATGTAGAAGTTCACGTACGAGGCGGCCAATCTCGTGCCCGGTTCCCTCGGACAAGCATGCCCCTGAAACCCCGTCCAGACATCTTCGCTGTTAGCAACCCCTAGGATCGATACTTTCATGCAAAGGGCAGATATATACCAACACGGATAACCAGTGTAGCTGTGTGATACTGACCGTTGAAACAACACCCGCTGCCTCTTCTTCTGTCATGTACAGAGGCCCCGGGACGTGGATCTTCAGCACTTGGAGCTGCCGTCCTTTCGCGTCAACGGACTGAGAGAGAACAGCCAGTGCCTCGACTGACCGTTCATACTGAGGGTCCTTCTCATCATCGGTCCACGACAGTAGGATCACACCAGGTTTAATGAAACAGCACATATTGTCAACGTGGCCATTTGTATCCTCATCACCTGGGGCATGGTCAAAGGCTTATTTATCAAGTAATAAGGCGAGCACCCAGATGTAGGAAACAGAAATGTTTTTACAGTATAGCACATCTTTAAGAGCCAATTTTGTGTTTACCGTAAAGTCCACGAGGTATCCAGATGACCTTTGAGACTCCAAGAAAATCCTTCAGCTCATTCTCTATCTCTAGTTTCGTCATGTTGGGGTTTCTGTTAGGATTCAACAAGCATTCTTCTGTTGTAATGCATGTACCTGATGAAATGTGACCATTAATCATGAAGGAAATAATAGAAGACATAAACTGATAAACTATCTATACATTGACAAAGATAGGAACATATCGGCCAGACCTTCTCCATCTACATGAATGCTTCCACCCTCAAGGATTATTTTTTGCGGAAACCTAGGGATCCTCTCAATCTCGACTATCTGGAATCCACGACCGAAACAGTAAAGAG